>NW_024608500.1:0-35000 GCF_018296145.1 Oncorhynchus tshawytscha
AGAGACTGTGTTATAACCATCTATATTATATAGAGACTGTATTATATCCATCTATATTATATAGAGACTGTGTTATAACCATCATAGAGACTGTGTTATATCCATCTATATTATATAGAGACTGTGTTATAACCATCTATATTATATAGTACCCTAAACTGTTAGGTTCACTGTTGTGGTCATCCTGTCTGGGTTGGCGCCCCCCTTGGGTTGTGCCGTGGCGGAGATCTTTGTGGGCTATACTCAGCCTTGTCTCAGGATGGTAAGTTGGTGGTTGAAGATATCCCTCTAGTGGTGTGGGGGCTGTGCTTTGGCAAAGTGGGTGGGGTTATATCCTTCCTGTTTGGCCCTGTCCGGGGTGACCTCGGATGGGGCCACAGTGTCTCCTGACCCCTCCTGTCTCAGCCTCCAGTATTTATGCTGCAGTAGTTTGTGTCGGGGGGCTGGGGTCAGTTTGTTATACCTGGAGTACTTCTCCTGTCCTATTCGGTGTCCTGTGTGAATCTAAGTGTGCGTTCTCTAATTCTCTCCTTCTCTCTTTCTCTCGGAGGACCTGAGCCCTAGGACCTGAGCTCCAGGACTACCTGACATGATGACTCCTTGCTGTCCCCTGGCCATGCTGCTGTTCCAGTTTCAACTGACCTGAGCCCTAGGACCATGCCCCAGGACTACCTGACATGATGACTCCTTGCTGTCCCCAGTCCACCTGGCCGTGCTGCTGCTCCAGTTTCAACTGTTCTGCCTTATTATTATTCGACCATGCTGGTCATTTATGAACATTTGAACATCTTGTCCATGTTCTGTTATAATCTCCACCCGGCACAGCCAGAAGAGGACTGGCCACCCCACATAGCCTGGTTCCTCTCTAGGTTTCTTCCTAGGTTTTGGCCTTTCTAGGGAGTTTTTCCTAGCCACCGTGCTTCTACACCTGCATTGCTTGCTGTTTGGGGTTTTAGGCTGGGTTTCTGTACAGCACTTTGAGATATCAGCTGATGTACGAAGGGCTATATAAATAAATTTGATTTGATTTGATTTTAAACCCACCTGGATATAAACACTGGGACTGCAGGTTGAGTCAACCACGTATCTCTCTCTCTCACACAGACACAAACACCTAGCTACTGTTATTAGGAGGAGGACCATAAATTGTCCTGTACATTGATAAACTAATGTAATTAGCACCAGGCAGAGTGACCAACCTATCAACCCACTCAGCTAATTTAGAGATACCAGCTCAGGGCTCAGACCATTAAAACACACAAACACACAGAGAGAGAGGGGGGGGGGTGATAACTGAAAGGGCCCTTGGGGGGCCGAGGATCCTACCCTTATTACATCTGAGAGGTCAGATAGGTGCGCACACACACACAGACACACAGACACACACACACACACAGACATACACAGACATACACACACACACACACACACAGAGACACACACACACAGACAAACAGACACACACACAGACAAACAGACACACACAAACAGACACACACACACAGACACACACACACAGACATACACACACAGACATACACACACACACACACACACACACACACACACACACACACACACACACACACACACACACACATAGACAAACAGACACACACAGGCACACACACACACACACACACAGACACACACACACACAGACACACAGACACACACACACACACACACACATAGACAAACAGACACACACAGGCACACACACACACACACACACACACACACACACACACACACACAGACACACACACACACACACACAGAGACAACACACACACACACACTCAAACAGACACACACACACACACACACACACACATAGACAAACAGACACACACACACAGACACACACACACACACACACACACACACACACACACAGACACACACACACACAAACAGACACACACACACACTCACACACACATAGACAAACAGACACACACACACACACACACACACACACACATAGACAAACACACACACACACACAGCGTTAGTATTTAACTCTGGATCCCAGTTTCCAGGTTTCTAGTCCTCAGTTCCAGTCCCATCTGGATAGAAAACAGCTGAGCAGGCAAGGAAATATATTGTATCTATGTAGGGCTCCTGCCACACACACACACACAATATTGATGTGCAATTCGCAAATATATTCAACAAATTTTAAACAACTCTTTTTTCTGACTCACGAGTCAAGATTATTATTTTTCCCTGAATGACTTGTTCATTTGACCTTTGACTTGCTTGCGAACAAACTTGTGCTCGGCGGTCAAGCAGCGTGTACGTTGTTTTAAAGCACCACGTTTAAGTTTCAGTCACGAACGACAGAACCATTAGGCATCGGAGGGTGAGAACGAAAGGCTTGTAGAATCGGGACTGTTTTGAGTTTTCAGTTCATCGTTTGCCGGTAAAAGAGCTGAACTTCCCAACACTAACACACTCACTGTGGATCTTTGTGGATACTAATTAGAGAGAGGAGAGAGAGAGAGGAGAGAGAGAGACAGGAGAGAGAGACAGAGAGAGAGAGAGACAGAGAGAGACAGAGAGAGAGAGAGACAGAGAGAGAGGGAGAGAGAGAAAGAGAGAGAGAGAGACAGACAGAGAGAGACAGAGAGAGACAGGAGAGAGAGAGAGAGAGAGAGAGAGAGAGAGAGAGAGCGAGAGAGAGAGAGAGAGAGAGAGAGAGAGAGAGAGACAGAGAGAGAGAGAGACAGAGAGAGAGAGAGAGAGAGAGAGAGAGAGAGAGAGAGAGAGAGAGAGAGAGAGAGAGAGAGAGAGAGAGAGAGAGAGAGAGAGAGAGAGAGAGAGAGAGAGAGAGAGAGAGAGAGAGAGAGAGAGAGAGAGAGAGAGAGAGAGAGAGAGAGAGAAAGAGAGAGAGAGAGAGAGAGAGAGAGAGAGAGAGAGACAGGAGAGACGGGAGAGGGAGAGAGAGAGAGAGGGGGAGGAGTTCCAGCAGAATAACAAGGAGAATACAAGGTAGTGACTGATCACCGTAATAAAGAGCCCCATGTAAATGACCAGGACCAATCAGCAGGAACCCCCATTAGGCAGCTGGGCGGAGAGGCTGTAGCAACAGGCCACATATTTATACATCTACAATTGTTCTATCATTGTGTATGTGATGTCAGTGTGTGATTGGCCCACATGCTGTGCTGACACAGGCCCTTTAAAAAAAGACACAACAGAACACTTTACAAAACAACACACTCTGTCCTACAGCCAATGGATACAGTTGTTTTATTCTTGTAAAAAACTTTATTGAGACAGTTTGGGAAATCAGACGGGGGGGGGGTGGATAGAGACAGGTGTGAGAAACAGAGGGAATGTCACGTTCTGACCTTTTTTTGTTCTGTCTTTGTTTTAGGTTGGTCAGGGGAGTGAGTTGGGGTGGGAAGTCTGTTTGTTTTTCTATATTGCGTGTGCATTTGTTGTATGGTTCTCAATCAGAGGCAGGTGTCGTAACATTGTAACTAGGAACAGGAACAGTATTATAACATTGTAACTAGGAACAGAAACAGTATTGTAACATTGTAACCAGGAACAGGAACAGTATTGTAACATTGTAACTAGGAACAGGAACAGTATTGTAAAATTGTAACTAGGAACAGGAACAGTATTGTAACATTGTAACTAGGAACAGAAACAGTATTGTAACATTGTAACTAGGAACAGTATTGTAATATTGTAACCAGGAACAGGAACAGTATTGTAACATTGTAACCAGGAACAGGAACAGTATTGAAACATTGTAACCAGGAACAGGAACAGTATTATAACATTGTAACTAGGAACAGGAACAGTATTGTAACATTGTAACTAGGAACAGAAACAGTATTGTAACATTGTAACTAGGAACAGGAACAGTATTGTAACATTGTAACTAGGAACAGGAACAGTATTGTAACATTGTAACTAGGAACAGAAACAGTATTGTAACATTGTAACTAGGAACAGGAACAGTATTGTAACATTGTAACTAGGAACAGGAACAGTATTGTAATATTGTAACTAGGAACAGGAACAGTATTGTAACATTGTTACTAGGAACAGTATTGTAACATTGTAACATTGTAACTAGGAACAGTATTGTAACATTGTAACTAGGAACAGGAACAGTATTGTAACATTGTAACATTGTAACTAGGAACAGTATTGTAACATTGTAACTAGGAACAGGAACAGTATTGTAACATTGTAACTAGGAACAGTATTGTAACATTGTAACTAGAAACAGTATTGTAACATTGTAACTAGGAACAGTATTGTAACATTGTAACTAGGAACAGGAACAGTATTGTAACATTGTAACTAGGAACACGAACAGGAACAGTATTGTAACATTGTAACTAGGAACAGTATTGTAACATTGTAACTAGGAACAGAAACAGTATTGCAACATTGTAACTAGGAACAGAAACAGTATTGTAACATTGTAACTAGGAACAGAAACAGTATTGTAACATTGTAACTAGGAACAGTATTGTAACATTGTAACATTGTAACTAGGAACAGTATTGTAACATTGTAACATTGTAACTAGGAACAGTATTGTAACATTGTAACATTGTAACTAGGAACATTATTGTAACATTTTAACTAGGAACAGAATTGTAACATTGTAACTAGGAACAGTTTTGTAACATTGTAACTAGGAACAGTATTGTAACATTGTAACTAGGAACAGGAACAGTATTGTAACATTGTAACTAGGAACAGGAACAGGAATAGTATTGTAACATTGTAACTAGGAACAGGAACAGTATTGTAACATTGTAACTAGGAACAGGAACAGTATTGTAACATTGTAACTAGGAACAGAAACAGTATTGTAACATTGTAACTAGGAACAGTATTGTAGCATTGTAACATTGTAACTAGGAACAGTATTGTAACATTGTAACATTGTAACTAGGAACATTATTGTAACATTGTAACTAGGAACAGAATTGTAACATTGTAACTAGGAACAGTATTGTAACATTGTAACTAGGAACAGTATTGTAACATTGTAACTAGGAACAGGAACAGTATTGTAACATTGTAACTAGGAACAGGAACAGGAATAGTATTGTAACATTGTAACTAGGAACAGGAACAGTATTGTAACATTGTAACTAGGAACAGGAACAGTATTGTAACATTGTAACTAGGAACAGAAACAGTATTGTAACATTGTAACTAGGAACAGTATTGTAGCATTGTAACATTGTAACTAGGAACAGTATTGTAGCATTGTAACATTGTAACTAGGAACAGTATTGTAACATTGTAACATTGTAACTAGGAACATTATTGTAACATTGTAACTAGGAACAGAATTGTAACATTGTAACTAGGAACAGTATTGTAACATTGTAACTAGGAACAGTATTGTAACATTGTAACTAGGAACAGGAACAGTATTGTAACATTGTAACTAGGAACAGGAACAGGAATAGTATTGTAACATTGTAACTAGTAACAGGAATAGTATTGTAACATTGTAACTAGGAACAGGAACAGTATTGTAACATTGTAACTAGGAACAGAAACAGTATTGTAACTAGGAACAGTATTGTAGCATTGTAACATTGTAACTAGGAACAGTATTGTAACATTGTAACTAGGAACAGGAACAGGAATAGTATTGTAACATTGTAACTAGGAACAGGAACAGTATTGTAACATTGTAACTAGGAACAGGAACAGTATTGTAACATTGTAACTAGGAACAGGAACAGTATTGTAACATTGTAACTAGGAACAGGAACAGTATTGTAACATTGTAACTAGGAACAGAAACAGTATTGTAACATTGTAACTAGGAACAGGAACAGTATTGTAACATTGTAACTAGGAACAGGAACAGTATTGTAACATTGTAACATTGTAACTAGGAACAGTATTGTAACATTGTAACTAGGAACAGGAACAGTATTGTAACATTGTAACTAGGAACAGTATTGTAACATTGTAACTAGGAACAGGAACAGTATTGTAACATTGTAACTAGGAACATGAACAGTATTGTAACATTGTACCTAGGAACAGGAACAGTATTGTAACATTGTAACCAGGAACAGGAACAGTATTGTAACATTGTAACTAGGAACAGAAACAGTATTGTAACATTGTAACTAGGAACAGTATTGTAACATTGTAACTAGGAACAGGAACAGTATTGTAACATTGTAACTAGGAACAGTATTGTAACATTGTAACTAGGAACAGTATTGTAACATTGTAACTAGGAACAGGAACAGTATTGTAACATTGTAACTAGGATCAGGAACAGTATTGTAACATTGTAACTTGGAACAGGAACAGTATTGGAGTCCAGTTGGCCACCAGACAGATGGACTGACAGTAGAAGAGACAGAGATGGACAACAGATAACAGACAATGGGGGAGTGATGTCTACTGCAAGGGAAACAGTGACTTCCTGTAGGAGCCAAGGGCTTAAATCAAGGGAAACAGTGACTTCCTGTAGGAGCCAAGGGCTTAAATCAAGGAGAACAGGCTTCTATAGGAGCCAAGGGCTTAAATCAAGGAGAACAGGCTTCTATAGGAGCCAAGGGCTTAAATCAAGGGAAACAGTTACTCCTGTAGGAGCCAAGAGTTTAAATCAAGGAGAACAGGCTTCTATAAGAGCCAAGTGCTTAAATCAAGGAGAACAGGCTTCTATAGGAGCCAAGGGCTTAAATCAAGGAGAACAGGCTTCTATAGGAGCCAAGGCCTTAAATCAAGGAGAACAGGCTTCTATAGGAGCCAAGGCCTTAAATCAAGGAGAACAGGCTTCTATAGGAGCCAAGGCCTTAAATCAAGGAGAACAGGCTTCTATAGGAGCCAAGGGCTTAAATCAAGGAGAACAGGCTTCTATAGGAGCCAAGGCCTTAAATCAAGGAGAACAGGCTTCTATAGGAGCCAACTGGCTTAAATATAGGTGTTTCAACTAGTCTACCTGGTTAAATAAAGGTGTTCCTCAACTAGTCTACCTGGTTAAATAAAGGTTCCTTAAATCAAGGAGAACAGGCTTCTATAGGAGCCAAGGCCTTAAATCAAGGAGGCTTCAAACAGGCTTCACATCTCTCTGGGTTGTTCCTCCATGTTTCTCCAGATCACACCAGTTGAAGCCGCTCTCAGACATTTCTGCCTGGGAAACATTAATCAAAACTAGTTTTAAAATCCATAGTATTAGATTCATGATGGTCTGTAAGGTCTGTTGGCTGTCTTGTCTCTCCGTCAGTAACAGGGAGACATAACTGGGTAGAATGAACCACAGCGCCCTCCAGTGTTCAGACAAACTATTACGTCATAATTTGTACTCCATAATGTGAAACATGTTATAATATTCATTTAAGCAAAGAATTCAAAACCAACCCGATGTCAAGAACTAAAACGTCATTGTAGACGTCATTACAGACTTTTTTCCCCTTTTTTTTCTCTACTGTATGATTGACTGTTTGTTTTGTTTACTCCATGTGTAACTCTGTGTTGTTGTTTGTATGTTTGTTTACTCCATGTGTAACTCTGTGTTGTTGTTTGTATGTTTGTTTACTCCATGTGTAACTCTGTGTTGTTGTTTGTATGTTTTGTTTACTCCATGTGTAACTCTGTGTTGTTGTTTGTATGTTTGTTTACTCCATGTGTAACTCTGTGTTGTTGTTTGTATGTTTTGTTTACTCCATGTGTAACTCTGTGTTGTTGTTTGTGTCGCACTGCATTGCTTTATCTTGAACAGGTCGCAGTTGTAAATGAGAACTTGTTCTCAACTGGCCTACCTGGTTAAATAAAGGTGTTCTCAACCAGCCTACCTGGTTAAATAAAGGTGTTCTCAACTAGTCTACCTGGTTAAATAAAGGTGTTCTCAACTAGTCTACCTGGTTAAATAAAGGTGTTCTCAACTAGTCTACCTGGTTAAATAAAGGTGTTCTCAACTAGTCTACCTGGTTAAATAAAGGTGTTCTCAACTAGCCTACCTGGTTAAATAAAGGTGATCTCAACTAGCCTACCTGGTTAAATAAAGGTGAAATTTCAAAAACACCTATGTCAATTTATTTTATTCTATTTTACCTTTATTTAACCAGGCAAGTCAGTTAAGAACAAATTCTTATTTTCAATGACGGCCTAGGAACAGTGGGTTAACTGCCTTGTTCAGGGGCAGAACGACAGATTTGTACCTTGTCAGCTCGGGGATTTGAACTTGCAACCTTCCGGTTACTAGTCCAACGCTCTAATTAATACGTCATTGTAGATGTCATTATTCAAAAAGGACAATCTAGGATTCAAACAAACAATAACAAACATGGATGTACCAATCCCAGATCGCCCCTTTAAGTGATTCTGGTGTCAAGGATTCATAATGGAGGAATTGATGACGAGGCTGTGGGTGGAGCTGATGACGCCACGGCGACAGACGGAAGGACATTATGGTCTGGTGACCAGGGTCAGAGTAAGACAGGACACACGGGGATGTGAATTATTCACGTTGTTTCCCTGTTCCCAGTAACAGGACCCAATAGACCCAGTAGCAGGTCCTTGTAAAACTCCCTCCTGTCAGCCTCCATGCAGAGATTGATGGAGAGTTTTGAACCCCATTAAGACACACAACAACAACAAAAAAAATAGGTCATTTTGGCTCCGTTGGCTCAACAATTACAGCAGTTTCTCATAACCCTGCTGTTGACTGGTGGGCTGACAGGGAAACTAATCCTCACACAGACACTAATTCCTTATAAACACTGTTGTATTACGTGAAAACATGTCGTCCGTCCCCCCCGACCTCGCATGATTCTGGCAGCGGAACGTTGATGATTTAGGGCCACTACTCCGGTCTCAAACTGTGTCTGCTCTGCTGCGGGGCCGAGGCTGTGTGTGTGTGTGTGTGTGTGTGTGTGTGTGTGTGTGTGTTGTGTGTGTGTGTGTGTGTGTGTGTGTGTGTGGGCCAAGGCTGTGTGTGTGTGTGTGTGTGTGTTTGTGTGTGCTGCGGGGCCAAGGCTGTGTGTGTGTGTGTGTGTGTGTGTGTATGTGTGTGTGTGTGAGCGCGCGCTGCGGGGCCGAGGCTGTGTATGTGTGTGTGTGTGCGGGGCTCTGCTTGTTAAAGGATGCTGGGGTATAAATACTAAATTAATCATGTTTTGGCTCAACTTGCTCTGCTGAAATGTGCTTATGGAGGCCCGTGATCACATCAAATATTAACAGCTCTGTTTCCCTAACAACTGGCAGGAGGGTGGAGGATGAGGAGGATGAGGAGGGGGTCTCCTTCCTCGTGACATCAGAGGAAGGGAGCTTCCGTATGTTGGTTTGACTTCTTTCTACAAAACAGATGCAATTCATTCATTGATAAGCAAAATATAAAGTGTGTGATGCTGTTATTCAAATGAAGGTGAATCAATACATTGGAAAGTGTGATGCCTGATGTGGCCCTGATGTGACTCTGTGTAAAGTGAGATGCCTGATGTGACTCTGTGTAAAGTGAGATGCCTGATGTGACTCTGTGTAAAGTGAGATGCCTGATGTGACTCTGTAGCCCAGTGTAAAGTGAGATGCCTGATGTGACTCTGTAGCCCAGTGTAAAGTGAGATGCCTGATGTGACTCTGTAGCCCAGTGTAAAGTGAGATGCCTGATGTGACTCTGTAGCCCAGTGTAAAGTGAGATGCCTGATGTGGTCCAGTGTAAAGTGAGATACCTGATGTGACTCTGTGTAAAGTGTGATGCCTGATATGACTGTAGCCCAGTGTAAAGTGAGATGCCTGATATGACTGTGGCCCAGTGTAAAGTGAGATGCCTGATATGACTGTAGCCCAGTGTAAAGTGAGATGCCTGATGTGGCCCAGTGTAAAGTGAGATGCCTGATGTGACTCTGTGTAAAGTGTGATGCCTGATGTGACTCTGTGTAAAGTGAGATGCCTGATGTGACTCTGTAGCCCAGTGTAAAGTGAGATGCCTGATGTGACTCTGTATTCCAGTGTAAAGTGCGATGCCTGATGTGACTCTGTGTAAAGTGTGATGCCTGATATAACTCTGTAGCCCTGTTTAAAGTGTGATGCCTGATGTGACTCTGTAGCCCAGTGTAAAGTGTGATGTCTGATGTGACTCTGTATCCCTGTGTAAAGTGTGATGCCTAATGTGACTCTGTGTAAAGTGAGATGCCTGATAGGACCCTGTATTCCAGTGTAAAGTGTGATGCCTGATGTGACTCTGTGTAAAGTGAGATGCCTGATGTGACTCTGTGTAAAGTGAGATGCCTAATGTGACTCTGTATTCCAGTGTAAAGTGTGATGCCTGATATGACTCTGTAGCCCTGTGTAAAGTGTGATGCCTGATGTGACTCTGTAGCCCAGTGTAAAGTGTGATGTCTGATGTGACTCTGTATCCCTGTGTAAAGTGAGATGCCTGATATGACTCTATAGCCCTGTGTAAAGTGAGATGCCTGATGTGACTCTGTGTAAAGTGAGATGCCTGATGTGACTCTGTATTCCAGTGTAAAGTGTGATGCCTGATGTGACTCTGTGTAAAGTGAGATGCCTGATGTGACTCTGTAGCCCAGTGTAAAGTGAGATGCCTGATGTGACTCTGTAGCCCTGTGTAAAGTGTGATGTCTGATGTGACTCTGTATCCCTGTGTAAAGTGAGATGCCTGATATGACTCTGTAGCCCAGTGTAAAGTGAGATGCCTGATGTGACTGTGTAAAGTGAATGCCTGATATGACTGTAGCCCAGTGTAAAGTGAGATGCCTGATGTGACTCTGTGTAAAGTATGATGCCTGATGTGACTCTGTGTAAAGTGAGATACCTGATGTGACTCTGTGTAAAGTGTGATGCCTGATATGACTATGGCCCAGTGTAAAGTAAGATGCCTGATATGACTATGGCCCAGTGTCAATTGTGATGTCTGATGTGACTCTATAGCCCAGTGTAAATTGTGATGTCTGATGTGCCTCTGTAGCCCAGTGTAAAGTGTGATGCCTGATGTGACTCTTTAGCCCAGTGTAAATTGTGATGTCTGATGTGACTCTATAGCCCAGTGTAAATTGAGATGCCTGATGTGCCTCTGTAGCCCAGTGTAAAGTGTGATGCCTGATGTGACTGTGTAAAGTGAGATGCCTGATGTGACTCTTTAGCCCAGTGTAAATTGTAATGTCTGATGTGACTCTATAGCCCAGTGTAAAGTGAGATGCCCATAGGGAAGCACAATATATAGGGAGGTTTGAAACACACCCTTACACTCAGCACAATATTCAGGTCCATCAGTCTTGTGCACAGTGATCAGTCTGTAAGCGTGTTATGATATATAGTACCAGTCAAAAGTCTGGACACACCTACTCATTCAAGGATTTTTCTTTATTTTTACTATTTACTATTATGAAATAACACATATGGAATCATGTAGTAACAAAAAAAAGTGTTAAACAAATCAAAATATATTTGAGATTAGCCACCCATTGCCTTGATGACAGCTTTGCACACTCTTGACATTCTCTCAACCAGCTTCACCTGGAATGCTTTTCCAAGTCAAAGGAGTTCCCACATGCTGAGCAGTTGCTGGCTGCTTTTCCTTCACTCTGCGGTCCAACTCATCCCAAACCATCTCAAGTGGGTTGAGGTCAGGTGATTGTGGAGGCCAGGTCATCTGATGCAGCACTCCATCACTCTGCTTCTTGGTTAAATAGTCCTTACACCACCTGGAGGTGTGTTGGGTCATTTTATTATTTATTCATTGAACCAGGCAAGTCAGTTAAGAACAAATTCTTATTTATAATGACGGCCTACAAGAAGGCAAAAGGCCTCCAGCAGGACAGAGGCTGGGATTAGTAGTGCACACTATTTGGGGTACTACCTTTGTGAATAAGGACCCTGGTCTGTAGCTCTGTGGATAAGGACCCTGGTCTGTAGCTCTGTGAATAAGGACCCTGGTCTGTAGCTCTGTGAATAAGGACCCTGGTCTGTAGCTCTGTGAATAAGGACCCTGGTCTGTAGCTCTGTGAATAAGGACACCACAGGACCGGATCTTTTGGAACACCACAGGACCGGATCTTTTGGAACACCACAGGACCGGATCTTTTGGAACCCCACAGGACCGGATCTTTTGGAACACCACAGGACCGGATCTTTTGGAACCCCACAGGACCGGATCTTTAGGGACCCCACAGGACCGGATCTTTAGGAACCCCACAGGACCGGATCTTTAGGAACCCCACAGGACCGGATCTTTCGGAACCCCACAGGACCGGATCTTTCAGAACCCCACAGGACCGGATCTTTCAGAACCCCACAGGACTGGATCTTTTAGGAACCCCACAGGACTGGATCTTTTAGGAACCCCACAGGACCGGATCTTTAGGAACCCCAGAGGACTGGATCTTTTAGAACCCTACAGGAATGGATCTTTTAGAACCCCCACAGGACTGGATCTTTTAGAACCCTACAGGACTGGATCTTTTAGGAACCCTAAAGGACTGGAATGTTAGACTGAGGGAACTGAGCTGAGGCCAGGGGGTACAGAGAGTGGAGGGCGGGGCAGTTTATCTCCTGTGTGTGAGAGAGCAAAGCTTTAGGGGGTAAATGAGGGTTCAGAGGGAGGTGGACCATGGCGAGGGAGGGGGCCTGTTTAAGGGTGCCACGCTGGGAGACAGACGGGCGTTACAATACAATCTACAGAGAGAGGGGGCTAACTGATAAACGCTAACAGAAAATAGGTGCATGAGCAAACGTCATTTCTCATCATTATCCATGCGACCATGACAGGCACCGGAGAGGAGAGGCAATATCATCAGACGGCCTCTGCTCCCTGATTGGGTTATTTGTCCGCTCTTATGCAAATGAGACGGGACAGAGGCTGCTGGGAGCAGTCGAGTGGGACGCTCCTTCACAGCAGGACAGGTAGGTGTACAGGACAAGCAGCCCGTTATAGGTCCTTCACGGAAGGACAGGTAGGTGTACAGGACAGGTAGGTGTAAAGGACAAGCAGCCAGTTATAGCTCCTTCACAGCAGGACAGGTACAGTGCCTTGCGAAAGTATTCGGCCCCCTTGAACTTTGCGACCTTTTGCCACATTTCAGGCTTCAAACATAAAGATATAAAACTGTTTTTTTTTGTGAAGAATCAACAACAAGTGGGACACAATCATGAAGTGGAACGACATTTATTGGATATTTCAAACTTTCTTAACAAATCAAAAACTGAAAAATTGGGCGTGCAAAATTATTCAGCACACGGGCTGTGTGACACCCGGCCGTGATCGGGAGTCCCATAGGTCGGCGCACAATTGACGGGTTTGGGAAGGGTTTGGGGCGTCAATGTAAAATAACAATTTGTTCTTAATTTAATTTGCCTATTTCAATAAAAAAAAAGGTTAAATAAAATATGAAGCCGTTTCTTTTATAAATGTAATAAAAAAATGAAAACTCCTTTGTTACGGAAAGGAGCCGAAATAAGTTCAGGAGTAAAAACGTGCTTTAACAAGTCACATAATAATGTTTAATGGACTCAGTCTGTGTTCACTAAAAGTGTTTAACATGATTTTTGAATGACTACCTCATCTCCGTACCCCACACATACAGATCATTGTAAGGTCCTTCAGTCGAGCAGTGAATTTCAAACACGGATTCAACCACAAAGACCAGGGAGTTTTTCCAATCCTCACAAAGAAGGTCACCTATTGGTAGATGGGTACAAATTTTAAAAAGCAGACATTGAATATCCCTTTGATCATGGTGAAGTTATTAATTACACTTTGGATGGTGCATCAATACACCCAGTCACTACAAAGATACAGGCGTCCTTCCTAACTCAGTTGCCAGAGAGGAAGGAAACCTCTCACGGATTTCACCATGAGGCCAATGGTGACTTTAAAACAGAGTTTAATGGCTGTGATAGGAGAAAACTGAGGATGGCTCAACAACATTGTAGTTACCCCACAATACTAACCTAAATGACAGAGTGAAAAGAAGGAAGTCTGTACAGGATAACAAATATTCCTTGTTTGCAACAAGGTACTAAAGTAACACTGCAAAAAAATGTGGCAAAAAAATATTTTTTTGTCCTGAATACAAAGTGTTACATTTAGGGAAATCCAATACAACACATTACTGAGTACCATCTTCATAGTTTCAAACATAATGGTGGCTGCATCATGTTATGGGTATGCTTGTAATCGTTAAGGACTGGGGAGTTTTTCAGGATAAAAAATAAACAGACTGGAGGTAAACACAGGAAGAATCCTAGAGGAAAACCTGGTTCAGTCTGCTTTCCACCAGACACTGGGAGAGGAGTTCACCTTTCATCAGGTCAATACACCTAAAACACAAGGTCAAAATCTACACTGGAGTTGCTTACCAAGAAGACAGTGAATGTTCCTGAGTGGTCGAGTTACAGATGACCTAAATCTACTTCACAATCTATGTCAAGACCTGAAAATAGTTGAGTAGCAATGATCAACAACCAATGAGACAGAGCTTGAAGAAGATTGAAAATAATCAAATGTTCCACAATCTCTTAGAATCTTACCCAGAATGCCTCACTGCTGGAATCACCACCTTAAAGGTGCTTCTACAAAGTATTGACTCTGGGGGGTGTGAGAACTTATGTAAATGAGATATTACTGTATTTCTGTAATACAACCAATAAAATGGCATCGAAAAACATGTTTTCACTTTGTCATTATGGGGTAGTGTGTGTAGGTGGGCCAGGACAGGTAGAAGGACAGGTAGGTGTGTAGATGGGCCAGGACAGGTAGGGTGTGTAGGTGGGCCAGGACAGGTAGGGTGTAGATGGGCCAGGACAGGTGGGCCAGGACAGGTAGGTGTGTAGATGGGCCAGGACAGGTAGCAGGACAGGTAGGTGTGTAGATGCCAGGACCAGGACAGGTAGGTCTAGATGGGCCAGGACAGGTAGCAGGACAGGTAGGTGTGTAGATGGGCCAGGACAGGTAGCAGGACAGGTAGGTGTGTAGATGGGCCAGGACAGGTAGCAGGACAGGTAGGTGTGTAGATGGGCCAGGACAGGTAGGGTGTAGGTGGGCCAGGACAGGTAGGTGTGGTGGGCCAGGACAGGTAGGTGTGTAGATGGGCCAGGACAGGTAGCAGGACAGGTAGGTGTGTAGATGGGCCAGGACAGGTAGGCCAGGACAGGTAGCAGGTGTGTAGATGGGCCAGGACAGGTAGGTGTGTAGGTGGGCCAGGACAGGTAGGTGTGCAGGACAGGTAGGTGTGTAGATGGGCCAGGACAGGTAGCAGGACAGGTAGGTGTGTAGATGGGCCAGGACAGGTAGGTCTATAGGACAGGTAGCAGGACAGGTAGGTGTGTAGATGGGCCAGGACAGGTAGCAGGACAGGTAGGTGTGTAGATGGGCCAGGACAGGTAGCAGGACAGGTAGGTGTGTAGATGGGCCAGGACAGGTAGGTGTGTAGATGGGCCAGGACAGGTAGCAGGACAGGTAGGTCTATAGGTGGGTCAGGACAGGTAGGTGTGTAGATGGGCCAGGACAGGTAGCAGGACAGGTAGGTCTATAGGTGGGGCAGGACAGGTAGGTGTGTAGATGGGCCAGGACAGGTAGGTGTGTAGATGGGCCAGGACAGGTAGGTGTGTGTAGATGGGCCAGGACAGGTAGGTAGGTGTAGTAGATGGGCCAGGACAGGAAGGTGTGTGTAGATGGGCCAGGACAGGTAGGGTGTGTAGATGGGCCAGGACAGGTAGGTGTGTAGATGGGCCAGGACAGGTAGGTGTGTAGATGGGCCAGGACAGGTGGGCCAGGACAGGTAGGTGTGTAGATGGGCCAGGACAGGTAGGTGTGTGTAGATGGGCCAGGACAGGACAGGACAGGTAGGTGTGTAGATGGGGACAGGTAGCAGGACAGGTAGGTGTATAGGTAGGTCAGGACAGGACAGGTGTGTAGATGGGCCAGGACCAGGACAGGTAGGTGTGCAGATGGGCCAGGACAGGTAGGTGTGTAGTGGGCCAGGACAGGTGGACAGGTGGGCCAGGACAGGTAGCAGGACAGGTAGGTGTGTAGATGGGCCAGGACAGGTAGGTGTGTAGATGGGCCAGGACAGGTAGCAGGACAGGTAGGTGTGTAGATGGGCCAGGACAGGTAGCAGGACAGGTAGGTGTGTAGATGGGCCAGGACAGGTGGGCCAGGACAGGTAGGTGTGTAGATGGGCCAGGACAGGTAGACAGGTGGGTCAGGACAGGTAGGTGTGTAGATGGGCCAGGACAGGTAGGTGTGTAGATGGGCCAGGACAGGTAGGTGTGTAGATGGGCAGGACAGGACAGGACAGGTAGGTGTGTAGATGGGCCAGGACAGGTGTAGATGGGCCAGGACAGGTAGGTGTGTAGATGGGCCAGGACAGGTATGGGTCAGGACAGGTAGCAGGACAGGTAGGTGTGTAGGTGGGCCAGGACAGGTAGGTGTGTAGATGGGCCAGGACAGGTAGGTGTGTAGATGGGCCAGGACAGGTAGGTGTATAGGTGGGCAGGACAGGACAGGATGGGCCAGGACAGGTAGGTGTGTAGATGGGCCAGGACAGGACAGGTAGGTGGTAGGTGTGACAGGAGGTGGGCCAGGACAGGTAGGTGTGTAGCAGGTGGGCAGGCAGGACAGGTAGGCAGGTGTACATGGGCCAGGACAGGTAGGTGTGTAGATGGGTCAGGCGGCAGGTGATTGGCAGGTAGGTGTGTAGATGTACAGGCAGGTGGCAGGCAGGACAGGTAGGTGTGTAGAGGTGGGCCAGGACAGGCAGGTATATTGGCAGTGTACAGGCAGGTGTAGGATGTGGGACAGGTGGAGGCAGGTAGGTGTGCAGGCAGGTGTGGTGTACAGGCAGGGTACAGGCAGGTGAGGCAGGTATATTGGCAGGTGTATAGACAGGTGTACAGGCAGGTGTACAGGCAGGTATATTGGCAGGTGTACAGGCAGGTGTACAGGCAGGTATATAGACAGGTGCCTATATTGGCAGGTGTATAGCAGGTGTACAGGCAGGTGTACAGGCAGGTATATTGGCAGGTATATTGGCAGGTGTACAGGCAGGTATAGGCAGGTGTACAGGCAGCAGGACAGGTAGGTATATTGGCAGGTGTACAGGCATTTGTACAGGCAGGTGTACAGGCAGGTATATTGGCAGGTATATTGGCAGGTGTATAGACAGGTGTACAGGCAGGTGTACAGGCAGCAGGACAGGCAGGTGACAGGCAGGTGTACAGGCAGGTGTATTCAGGTGTATTGGCAGGTGTACAGGCAGGTGTATGCAGGTGTACAGGCAGGTGTACAGGCAGCAGGACAGGCAGGTGTATAGGCAGGTGTACAGGCAGGTGTATAGGCAGGTGTACAGGCAGGTGTACAGGCAGGAGAACAGCCTCAACAACCTGTTAAATAGACACATTAAAAGTGCTACAGGACCTCCATTGAAACGGTCTCATCATTACTCAGAGAAGTGACCCAGATATTCAGAAGTGACCATGTATTCATGTTTTATACACACATAACTGACCACAAATGTATTACAAATCTGGAGAGGAAGTGTGCTGCCTGCCGATCACATCCCGTTGTCCTCTGGTCCCAGATCTAAGAGACATCATTCGTCCTCTGGTCCCAGATCTAAGAGACATCACGTCCCGTTGTCCTCTGGTCCCAGACCTAAGAGACATCACGTCCCTCGTCCCCTGGTCCCAGATCTAAGAGACATCACGTCCGTCGTCCCCTGGTCCCAGATCTAAGAGACATCACGTCCCGTCGTCCCCTGGTCCCAGATCTAAGAGACATCACGTCCCGTCGTCCCCTGGTCCCAGGTCTAAGAGACATCCTCCCGTCGTCCCCTGGTCCCAGATCTAAGAGACATCACATCCTGTTGTCCCAGATCTAAGAGACATCACATCCTGTTGTCCCAGATCTAAGAGACATCACGTCCTGTTGTCCCAGATCTAAGAGACATCACGTCCTGTTGTCCCAGATCTAAGAGACATCACGTCCTGTTGTCCCAGATCTAAGAGACATCACATCCTGTCGTCCTCTGGTCCCAGGTCTAAGAGACAGAATGTGAAAACAGAAAAAGGCTAATTACCTCCAAAGCGAACGATGACAATCAAACTACTGAGACGTGTTTACCATCAGGATTGAGTAGTGTGGACAGGGTAGTGTGGACAGGGAATAGTGCATCCCAAATGGCACCCTATTCCCTAATATTGTGCACTATTTTTGGACCAGAGCCCAAGTCAAATCAAATCAAATTTATAAAGCCCTTCTTCTCATCTGATGTCTCAAAGTGCTGTACAGAAACCCATCCTAAAACCCCAAACAGCAAGCAATGCAGGTGTAGAAGCACGGTGGCTAGGAAAAACTCCCTAGCAGTGCACTATATAGGGAGTAGGGTGCCACTTGGGATGCAAACCCTACAAAAGCAGATGGAGACGTAGTAACCTTGGGTCATCAAGAGATTACAACACACCAAGAGATAACCACACAGTTTACCATTACCACAGCAAGAGATAACCACACAGTTTACCATTACCACACCAAGAGATAACCACACAGTTTACCATTACCACAGCAAGAGATAACCACACAGTTTACCATTACCACACCAAGAGATAACCACACAGTTTACCATTACCACACCAAGAGATAACCACACAGTTTAACATTACCACACCAAGAGATAACCACACAGTTTACCATTACCACAGTTTACCATTACCACACCAAGAGATAACCACACAGTTTACCATTTACCAGTTTACCATTACCACACCAAGAGATAACCACACAGTTTACCATTACCACACCAAGAGATAACCACACAGTTTACCATTACCACACCAAGAGATAACCACACAGTTTACCATTACCACACCAAGAGATAACCACACAGCTCACCATTATGGAGACACCACACCAAGAGATAACCACACAGCTCACCATTATGGAGACACCACACAGCTCACCATTACGGGGATACTAGAGCTTACCATTACAGATACCAACACCAAGAGAACCACACAGCTCACCATTACGGAGATACCACACAGCTCACTGTTATGGAGATACCACACAGCTCACCGTTATGGAGATACTAGAGCTTACCATTACAGATACCAACACCAAGAGAACCACACAGCTCACCATTACGGAGATACCACACAGCTCACCATTACGGAGATACTAGAGCTTACCATTACAGATACCACACCAAGAGTTAAACACACAGCTTACCGTTACGGAGATACTAGAGCTTACCATTATAGATACCACACAGCTCACCATTATGGAGATACTAGAGCTTACCATTACAGATACCAACACTAAGAGAACCACACAGCTCACCATTACAGATGCCACACCAAGAGAACCACACAGCTCACCATTACAGAGATACTACACCAATAGATAAACAGAACTTACCGTTATGGAGATACCACACAGCTCACCATTACGGAGATACCACACAGCTCACCATTATGAAGATACTAGAGCTTACCATTACAGATACCAACACCAAGAGATACCACACAGCTCACCATTACGGAGATACTAGAGCTTACCATTACAGATGCCACACCAAGAGAACCACACAGCTCACCATTACGGAGATAGCATACCGAGAAACAGAACTTACCATTAAGGAGATACCAGACAGCTCACCATTACGGAGATACTACACCAATAGATAAACAGAACTTACCGTTATGGAGATACCACACAGCTCACCATTATGGAGATACTAGAGCTTACCATTACAGATACCAACACCAAGAGAACCACACAGCTCACGATTACGGAGATACCACACAGCTCACTGTTACGGAGATACCACACAGCTCACCGTTATGGAGATACTAGAGCTTACCATTACAGATACCAACACCAAGAGAACCACACAGCTCACCATTACGGAGATACCACACAGCTTACCATTACGGAGATACCACACAGCTCACCATTATGGAGATACCACACAGCTCACCATTACGGAGATACCACACCAATGGAGATAAACACACAGCTTACCATTACAGAGATACCACACCAATAGATAAACACACAGCTTACCGTTATGGAGATACCACACAGCTCACCATTACAGAGATACCACACAGCTCACCATTATGGAGATACCACACAGCTCACCATTACGGAGATACCACACCAAGAGATAAACACAGCTTACCATTACGGAGATACCACACCAATAGATAAACAGAACTTACCGTTATGGAGATACCACACAGCTCACCATTATGGCGATACCACACAGCTCACCATTACGGAGATACCACACCAAGAGATAAACAGAACTTACCACTACGGAGATACCACACCAATAGATAAACAGAACTTACCATTACGGAGATACCACACCAAGAGATAAACAGAACTTACCACTACGGAGATACCACACCAAGAGATAAACAGAACTTACCATTACGGAGATACCACACCAAGAGATAAACAGAACTTACCATTACGGAGATACCACACCAAGAGATAAACAGAACTTACCATTACGGAGATACAAGAGCTTACCATTACGGAGATACCAACACCAAGAGAGACTTACCACACAGATACCACCAAGAGATAAACAGAACTCACCATTACGGAGATACACAGCTCACCATTAGGAATACAGAACTTACCATTACGGAGATACCAACACCAAGAGATAAACAGAGCTTACCATTACGGAGATACCACACCACAGAACTTACCATTACGGAGATACCACACCAATGGAGATAACACAGCTCACCATTATGGAGATACCACACCAAGAGATAAACAGAACTTACCATTACGGAGATACCACACCAAGAGATAAACAGAACTTACCATTACGGAGATACCACACCAAAGATAAACAGAACTTACCATTACGGAGATACCACACCAAGAGATAAACAGAACTTACCACTACGGAGATACTAGAGCACCATTACAGATACCACACAGCTCACCATTATGGAGATACTAGAGCTTACCATTAGAGATACCAACACCAAGAGAACCACACAGCTCACCATTACGGAGATACTACACCAATAGATAAACAGAACTTACCGTTATGGAGATACCACACAGCTCAAGAGATACAGAACTCACCATTACAGAGATACCACACAGCTCACCATTACAGAGATAAACAGCTCACCATTACAGAGATACCACACAGCTCACCAATGGAGATACAGAACTTACCACACACCAAGATACCACACCAAGAGATAGCATACAACAGAACTTACCATTACGGAGATACCACACCAAGAGATAAACAGCTTACCATTACGGAGATACCACACCAATAGATAAACAGAACTTACCACTACGGAGATACCACACCAAGAGATAAACAGAACTTACCACTACGGAGATACCACACCAAGAGATAAACAGAACTTACCACTACGGAGATACCACACCAAGAGATAAACAGAACTTACCACTACGGAGATACCACACCAAGAGATAAACAGAACTTACCATTACGGAGATACCACACCAAGAGATAAACAGAACTTACCACTACGGAGATACCACACCAAGAGATAAACAGAACTTACCGTTACGGAGATACCACACCGTCTTTCTGACGCCGAGCCTCACCAAGTGTGGACATGGAAAATAGTTCTTGCCTCACCACATTTTGTTTTAATGGTAAATGGAAAACCACATGGAAAATTGCTCTTTTTGTGAATGTTTTTTTTTTTTTTTAATGGTCTTTATTTTGTCAGCTGTTTTTGTGGGATGTTTTTTTATTCGCTGGTTTTGTTTCATCAATGCCATCACAGCTGCAGGGTTTTTTTTTTCCAGGAGTTTTTTTTTTTTGCAGCTGATTTTTTTATTTATTTTTTTGACCATTTGAAAGTCTTTATTTTTTTTTTTTTTTTGACATTTCAAAAATAAATCCAAGAAAGAATCCCGAAGCAAAGCTGTCATACAAATCATTAAAATCCAGACAGAAAATATTTACACAAGAAGCAATCTAATATCACACAAGTCAAAACTCTCCCGTCGTTTAGTTTAAGTTCACTGTTAATAAACATCAGGCGTTTCAACACAGCGGCTCTTTATGGCATCATTTGATCTGATCAGTCAACGACAATTTTCTTTTTCCCCCTAAAGTAATCTAGTATCATTTTCATTTCAATCCAATAAGCAAACAAAAATTATAAAAAAACTGTACCAATTTTCATGTTAAACTACTTTTACAAATTAAAAGCAGGAAGAAAAATAGCCACTATTATTTACATGAAACTCCCACGTGACTTTGTCTAGTAATCTTCTGAATCGCCACAACAGAATTAATAAACTGTTTAGGTTCTGACCTATTGTGAAATGCATCTAGTAGTTAAAAAAAAAAAAAAAAAAGCCAATCAGAAACTGCGAAAAAAAAAAAAAAAAAAAATTGCGTTAGCATTTCGTCCAATCAGGGGCCGTCTTCATCTGCGCCAGGGGCGGGGTTCGTTGTCGTCATCCTCCTCGTCGTCGTCCTGGAGCAACGCATCATCAATCAGCGACTCTTCCTGGAACTACAAAAAAAAGGGGACAAGACAAGACGACACTATTATAAAGAAAGAAAAACAAGAGAGTAGATCATCTCTGGCCATCCTAAACTCTTTAATCTGGTCACATGTTACGCCCACAGGAACATGAGTTTCTTTACATTGGAGTCATTTAGCAGACACTCTTATCCAGAGCGACTAACAGGAGAAATTAGGGTTAAATGCCTTGCTCTTAAGGGCACAGACATTTTTCACCTAGTCGGCTGGGGGATTCGAACCAGCAACCGTTCGGGTTTACTGATCAAACGCTCTCAACCGTTTATGCTACCTTGTTGCCCTCTTCTCCTCAATGAGTCTGAAACGGAGTAGCTCCCTCAAGCCTTCCCTGGAAAGCCAACATGTTTGGGACCGTCTGATTGGTCCAGAAACTAATGGGTTGGGACAGAGCCAGAACAACACGTTGGGGACCGTCTGATTGGTCCAGAAACTAATGGGTTGGGACAGAGCCAGAACAACACGTTGGGGACCGTCTGATTGGTCCAGAAACTAATGGGTTGGGACAGAGCCAGAACAACACGTTGGGGACCGTCTGATTGGTCCAGAAAATGGGTTGGGACAGAGCCCAGAACAACACGTTGGGGACCGTCTGATTGGTCCAGAAACTAATGGGTTGGGACAGAGCCCGAACAACACGTTGGGGACTGTCTGATTGGTCCAGAAACTGATGGGGTGGGACAGAGCCAGAACAACACGTTGGGGACCGTCTGATTGGTCCAGAAACTAATGGGTTGGGACAGAGCCAGAACAACACGTTGGGGACCGTCTGATTGGTCCAGAAACTAATGGGTTGGGACAGAGCCAGAACAACACGTTGGGGACTGTCTGATTGGTCTGTTCTGGCTCTTACGATAAGTGCCATGGGATCTTTAATGACATCAGAGATTCAGGACACCCGTTTAAAGTCCCATCCGAAAGACTGCACCCTACACAGGGCAGTGTCCCCAATCACTGCCCTGGGGCATTGGGATATTTTTTAGACCAGAGGAAAGAGTGCCTCCTACTGGCCATCCAACACCACTTCCAGCAGCATCTGGTCTCCCATCCAGGGACCGACCAGGACCAACCCTGCTTAGCTTCAGAAGCAAGCCAGCAGTGGTATGCAGGGTGGTATGCTGCTGACCAGGACCAACCCTGCTTAGCTTCAGAAGCCAGCCAGCAGTGGTATGCAGGGTGGTATGCTGCTGGAGAAAAGCCTTAGCCGTGAAGCGCTGTGCCCACACACACACACACACTCATCCTGAAAAACACTTCCCCCAACCATTAGCAACACATCGTAGTCCATAACTGGCGAAACAACATTCCACCTTCACCTCGTCATGATCCGTCTCCTGCTCATCAGGCTCCTGGGAGGTCAGGGAAACGGCAGGCTTGTGCCAGGACAGACGCAGATCACTGCCGTTCAGACGGACACTGTGTAGCGCCGCCTACCGGAGGGAGGACGGAGAGAGGGAACACAGGAGAGGACAGGAAGGGAGAGAAAGAGAGGAAGACATATGAGAGAACGAGGTGGAGAATGACTGGCCAGCGTGGCAGCACTGGGTTCAAAACGTCCAGTTTGAGTCACGAGGTTGAAAAGTGTTTTACCTGTTCAGCCTCTGGTCTGCTCCTGTAGGTGATAACAGCCAGACAGGATGGCTCGTCTATCTGACAGTCCTCCAACTCTCCAAATTGCTTGAGAAAAAGGGAAAACAACAAGATGGAATAAGATGAAAGATGGGAGTAAGGTGAAAACACACTGGTCTCTTCGTCCCAGAGTCTGAACTCATTCAATCACCCAGGCAAACAGATATCAGAGCACTGCTGACGACCATTTTGTTTTCAACAATTCAACAGCTATTTTCTATTTTCCACCCCAAAACATCACATAAAGCCCTCCAACAAACATTCCAAATGTAATTCATATAAACCAGGACAGGGTTCATTTAAACTAGTTTAAACCAGACTGGGTTCATATAAACCAGGACAGGGTTCATTAAAACCAGACTGGGTTCATTAAAACCAGACTGGGTTCATTAAAACTAGTTTAAAACCAGACTGGGTTCATTTAAACCAGACTGGGTTCATTTAAACCAGACTGGGTTCATTAAAACCAGACTGGGTTCATTAAAACCAGTTTAAACCAGACTGGGTTCATTAAAACTAGTTTAAACCAGACAGGGTTCATTTAAACTAGTTTAAACCAGACAGGGTTCATTTAAACTAGTTTAAACCAGACAGGGTTCATTTAAACTAGTTTAAACCAGACTGGGTTCATTTAAACCAGACTGGGTTCATTAAAACCAGACTGGGTTCATTTAAACCAGACTGGGTTCATTAAAACTAGTTTAAACCAGACTGGGTTCATTAAAACCAGACTGGGTTCATTAAAACTAGTTTAAACCAGACTGGGTTCATTAAAACTAGTTTAAACCAGACTAGGTTCATTAAAACTAGTTTAAAACCAGACTGGGTTCATTAAAACTAGTTTAAACCAGACTGGGTTCATTAAAACTAGTTTAAACCAGACTGGGTTCATTAAAACTAGTTTAAACCAGACTGGGTTCATTAAAACTAGTTTAAACCAGACTGGGTTCATTTAAACCAGACTGGGTTCATTTAAACTAGTTTAAACCAGACTGGGTTCATTTAAACTAGTTTAAACCAGACTGGGTTCATTTAAACCAGACTGGGTTCATTTAAACTAGTTTAAACCAGACTGGGTTCATTTAAACCAGACTGGTTTCATTTAAACCAGTTTAAATTTAAACTAGTTTAAACCAGACTGGGTTCATTAAAACTAGTTTAAACCAGACTGGGTTCATTTCATTTAAACCAGACTGGGTTCATTTAAACTAGTTTAAACCAGACTGGGTTCATTTAAAACCAGACTGGGTTCATTAAAACCAGACTGGGTTCATTTAAAACCAGACTGGGTTCATTAAAAAGTTTAAACCAGACTGGGTTCATTTAAACTAGTTTAAACCAGACTGGGTTCATTCAGATTTAAAAAGACTAGTTTTAAACCAGACTGGTTTCATTTAAACTAGTTTAAACCAGACTGGGTTCATTAAAACTAGTTTAAACCAGACTGGGTTCATTTAAACCAGACTGGGTTCATTTAAACTAGTTGAAGAAGCTCAACTCACAGCAAAGTGTGGCAGTAGATCCTGGAGGTCAGTCTCAGTAAAGCCAGAGATCTCCAGGGCTCTGGGTCTGTGGTCTACTGTAGAGTGGACAGGGAGACCCCTCCCCCGGCAACCCCTTCCCCTCCCCCTGCCTCTCAGGCCCCCACGGCCTCGAGCATGGGCCCCTCTGCCCCGGCCTGGAGCCAGGATCCCCCTCTTAGCTGCCTGGAGAGGAAGGGGGACAACGACAGGATGATCAACGTTACCTCAACACTCACAATGCAATCTAGAAGAGGTGATCTATAAAGATGAAACACATCACAGTGTGACAGCACCCCCTGGTGGTTGAACAGAGACAACGGACAGTGTATATATATATAGATGAAACACATCTGACAGCACCCCCTGGTGGTTGAACAGAGACAACGGACAGTATATATAAAGATGAAACACATCTGACAGTGTGACAGCACCCCTGGTGGTTGAACAGAGACAACGGACAGTATATATATAGATGAAACACATCTGACAGCACCCCCTGGTGGTTGAACAGAGACAACGGACAGTATATATAAAGATGAAACACATCTGACAGTGTGACAGCACCCCTGGTGGTTGAACAGAGACAACGGACAGTATATATATAGATGAAACACATCTGACAGCACCCCCTGGTGGTTGAACAGAGACAACGGACAGTATATATAAAGATGAAACACATCTGACAGTGTGACAGCACCCCTGGTGGTTGAACAGAGACAACGGACAGTATATATATAGATGAAACACAGCCATGCAGCAGAAACACATCTGACAGTGTGACAGCACCCCCTGGTGGTTGAACAGAGAGACAACAGACAGTATATATAAAGATGAAACACATCTGACAGTGTGACAGCACCCCCTGGTGGTTGAACAGAGAGACAATCAAAAATAAATGTATCAATCAGACAACTAGTTAGATGTAGGGCTCAAATCTGACCTTCAGCTGACCCCCTACCTCTAACTGTAGTTGTGTCTGACCTCCAGTTGACCCCTACCTCTAACTGTAGTTGTATCTAACCTCCAGTTGACCCCTACCTCCAACTGTAGTTGTATCTGACCTCCAGTTGACCCCTACCTATAACTGTAGTTGTATCTGACCTCCAGTTGACCCCTACCTCCAACTGTAGTTGTGTCTGACCTCCAGTTGACCCCTACCTCTAACTGTAGTTGTGTCTGACCTCTAACTGTAGTTGTGTCTGACCTCCAGTTGACCCCTACCTCTAACTAGTTGTATCTGACCTCCCGTTGACCCCTACCTCTAACTGTAGTTGTGTCTGACCTCCCGTTGACCCCTACCTCTAACTGTAGTTGTGTCTGACCTCCAGGTGACCCCTACCTCTAACTGTAGTTGTGTATATCTGATCTTCAGCTGAACGGTATCTTCTCCAGACTGGGTCTTCTTATACAGGTCCAGTTCTGTGTCCAGCAACTCCTTCTGAGCCTACAGACAGAGAGACAGGAAACAGAGAGACAGGGAGACAGACAGGAGCCAGGAGAGAGGAGACAGGGAGACAGACAGGAGCCAGGAGAGACAGGAGGCAGACGGGAGACAGACAGGAGACAGACAGGAGACAGACAGGAGATAGACAGACAGAGACAGACAGGAGCCAGGAGAGAGGAGACAGGGAGACAGACAGGAGCCAGGAGAGACAGGAGGCAGACGGGAGACAGACAGGAGACAGACAGGAGACAGACAGGAGATAGACAGACAGAGACAGAAAACATTTCAGACTCCTCTTCGAAATTGGCATATTTTCTGTGTGCTTATTACATGTCCGTCATAACCAGGATCCAGAGTAGTCTATGTCCACCTGTCATAACCAGGATCCAGAGTAGTCTATGTCTACCTGTTATAACCAGGATCCAGAGTCGTCCACCTGTTATAACCAGGATCCAGAGTCGTCCACCTGTTATAACCAGGATCCAGAGTCGTCCACCTGTTATAACCAGGATCCAGAGTCGTCCACCTGTTATAACCAGGATCCAGATTCGTCCACCTGTTATAACCAGGATCCAGATTCGTCCACCTGTTATAACCAGGATCCAGATTCGTCCACCTGTTATAACCAGGATCCAGATTCGTCCACCTGTTATAACCAGGATCCAGAGTAGTCCACCTGTTATAACCAGGATCCAGAGTAGTCCACCTGTTATAACCAGGATCCAGAGTAGTCCACCTGTTATAACCAGGATCCAGAGTAGTCCACCTGTTATAACCAGGATCCAGAGTAGTCCACCTGTTATAACCAGGATCCAGAGTAGTCTATGTCCACCTGTTATAACCAGGATCCAGAGTAGTCTATGTCCACCTGTTATAACCAGGATCCAGAGTAGTCCACCTGTTATAAACAGGATCCAGAGTAGTCTATGTCCACCTGTTATAACCAGGATCCAGAGTAGTCCACCTGTTATAACCAGGATCCAGAGAGTCTATGTCCACCTGTTATAAACAGGATCCAGAGTAGTCTATGTCCACTGTTATAACCAGGATCCAGAGTAGTCCACCTGTTATAACCAGGATCCAGAGTCTATGTCCACCTGTTATAACCAGGATCCAGAGTTGTCCACCTGTTATAACCGATCCAGAGTAGTCCACCTGTTATAACCAGGATCCAGATTCGTCCAGTTATAACCAGGATCCAGATTCATCCACCTGTTATAACCAGGATCCAGAGTAGTCTATGTCCACCTGTTATAACCAGGATCCAGAGTCCACCTGTTATAACCAGGATCCAGATTGTCCACCTGTTATAACCAGGATCCAGAGTCCACCTGTTATAACCAGGATCCAGTAGTCCACCTGTTATAACCAGGATCCAGAGTAGTCCACCTGTTATAACCAGGTCCAGAGTCGTCCACCTGTTATAACCAGGATCCAGAGTTGTCCACCTGTTATAACCAGGATCCAGATTCGTCCACCTGTTATAACCAGGATCCAGATTCGTCCACCTGTTATAACCAGGATCCAGATTCGTCCACCTGTTATAACCAGGATCCAGAGTAGTCCACCTGTTATAACCAGGATCCAGAGTAGTCTGTCCACTTGTTATAACCAGGATCCAGAGTAGTCTGTCCACTTGTTATAACCAGCATCCATAGTCCACCTGTTATAACCAGGATCCAGAGTAGTCCACCTGTTATAACCAGGATCCAGAGTAGTCCACCTGTTATAACCAGGATCCAGAGTCGTCCACCTGTTATAACCAGGATCCAGATTCGTCCACCTGTTATAACCAGGATCCAGAGTAGTCCACCTGTTATAACCAGGATCCCTCCACCTGTTATAACCAGGATCCAGACCTGTCTATGTCCACCTGTTATAACCAGGATCCAGAGTAGTCTGTCCACCTGTTATAACCAGATCCATAGTCCACCTGTTATAACCAGGATCCAGACAGTCCATTATAACCAGGATATAGTCCACCTGTTATAACCAGGATCCAGAGTAGTCCACCTGTTATAACCAGGATCCAGAGTAGTCCACCCTACCTGATCCAGAGTAGTCCACCTGTTATAACCAGGATCCAGAGTAGTCCACCTGTTATAACCAGGATCCAGAGTAGTCTATGTCCACCTGTTATAAACAGGATCCAGAGTAGTCTATGTCCACCTGTTATAACCAGGATCCAGAGTAGTCTATGTCCACCTGTTATAAACAGGATCCAGAGTAGTCTATGTCCAACTGTTATAACCTGTTTGAGAGCTGTCCACCTGTTATACCAGGATCCAGATTATCTATAGGCTGTTTAACCAGGATCCAGAGTAGTCCACCTGTTATAAACAGGATCCAGATTATCTATAGGCTGTTTAACCAGGATCCAGAGTAGTCTATGTCCACCTGTTATAACCAGGATCCAGAGCAGTCTATGTCCACCTGTTCTACCAGGATCCAGATTATCTATAGTCTGTTTAGAGCAGAACCATCTCTCTACCTGACAGATGATCTATAGGCTGTTTGAGAGCTGCCCCCCTACCTGACAGATTATCTATAGGCTGTTTGAGAGCTGCCCCCTCTCTACCTGACAGATTATCTATAGGCTGTTTGAGAGCTGCCCCCCTCTCTACCTGACAGTCATGAGTCATGATGATTGAGGTATAGTGTGTGTGTGTGTGTGTGTGTGTATATATATACCTGAGCCTTGCTCTTGGGCGCCCCCCGTACTCCTGAAGGGTTGGAGAGCCCTTTAATCTCTTGCTGTAGTTTCGTAATACTCTTGGTCAGCGTTCCCAGCGTTGTCATGATCACCGCCTTGTCTCCTGTCTTCATCGTCTTGTTCTTCTCCAGTTTACAGATCAACAGCTGGACCGCGGGAGTACGAGAGAGGAAAACATCATACTAGCGACCTTCTAGGGACCAGAGGGATTCATTTGACATGGCCATCTCCTCTCCTCTACCTCAGACCTAGGAAAAACATCATACTAGCGACCTTCTAGGGACCAGAGGGATTCATTTGACATGGCCATCTCCTCTCCTCTACCTCAGACCTAGGAAAAACATGAAACTAGCGACCTTCTAGGGACCAGAGGGATTCATTTGACATGGCCATCTCATCTCCTCTACCTCAGACCAATGGGTTTTGAAGAAGGAAAGGAGAGAGGAATCAAGGACAGATGGATTGACCTGAGGGTAAAACCATAGAGATGGATAGAGGACTCATCTTTATATCTGTGACAGCATGGGCAGGGCTTTTACAACCCATAGGAAAACCCCACGCCGTTGACTACTTTAAAATGGCAGAAGCATGGTGGAGGCCCCTAACTTTTTATGGCTGCAGGGGCAGTATTGAGTAGCTTGGATGAAAGCTGACAGCACCATCATTGCTCTATTTGCATTAATGGAGCTGTTTAAACAGCCTGTTGGCCACTAGAGACCTCTATCATTCTCTATGGGGGGAAGGGAGGCCTTAATGGAGCTGTTTAAACAGCCTGTTGGCCACTAGAGACCTCTATCATTCTCTATGGGGGGAAAAGGGAGGCCCTTAATGGAGCTGTTTAAACAGCCTGTTGGCCACTAGAGACCTCTATCATTCTCTATGGGGGGGGCCTTAATGGAGCTGCCCATGTTTAAACAGCCTGTTGGCCACTAGAGACCTCTATCATTCTCTATGGGGGGGGGGGCCTTAATGGAGCTGTTTAAACAGCCTGTTGGCCACTAGAGACCTCTATCATTCTCTATGGGGGGGGGGCCTTAATGGAGCTGCCCATGTTTAAACAGCCTGTTGGCCACTAGAGACCTCTATCATTCTCTATGGGGGGGGCCTTAATGGAGCTGTTTAAACAGCCTGTTGGCCACTAGAGACCTCTATCATTCTCTATGGGGGGGCCTTAATGGAGCTGCCCATGTTTAAACAGCCTGTTGGCCACTAGAGACCTCTATCATTCTCTATGGGGGGAGGCCCTTAATGGAGCTGCCCATGTTTAAACAGCCTGTTGGCCACTAGAGACCTCTATCATTCTCTATGGGGGGGGCCCTTAATGGAGCAGCCCATGTTTAAACAGCCTGTTGGCCACTAGAGACCTCTATCATTCTCTATGGGGGGGGAAGGGAGGCCCTTAATGGAGCTGCCCATGTTTAAACAGCCTGTTGGCCACTAGAGACTTCTATCATTCTCTATGGGGGGGGGGGCCTTAATGGAGCTGTTTAAACAGCCTGTTGGCCACTAGAGACCTCTATCATTCTCTATGGAGGGGGGAGGGAGCCCTTAATGGAGCTGCCCATGTTTAAACAGCCTGTTGGCCACTAGAGACCTCTATCATTCTCTATGGGGGGGGGGCCTTAATGGAGCCCATGTTTAAACAGCCTGTTGGCCACTAGAGACCTCTATCATTCTCTATGGGGGGGGGGGCCCTTAATGGAGCTGCCCATGTTTAAACAGCCTGTTGGCCACTAGAGACCTCTATCATTCTCTATGGGGGAGGCCCTTAATGGAGCTGCCCATGTTTAAACAGCCTGTTGGCCACTAGAGACCTCTATCATTCTCTATGGAGGGGGGAGGGGAGGCCCTTAATGGAGCTGTGTTTAAACAGCCTGTTGGCCACTAGAGACTTCTATCATTCTCTGGGGGGAAGGGAGGCCCTTAATGGAGCTGTTTAAACAGCCTGTTGGCCACTAGAGACCTCTATCATTCTCTATGGGGGGGGGGGGGCCCTTAATGGAGCTGCCCATGTTTAAACAGCCTGTTGGCCACTAGAGACCTCTATCATTCTCTATGGGGGGGGGCCCTTAATGGAGCTGCCCATGTTTAAACAGCCTGTTGGCCACTAGAGACCTCTATCATTCTCTATGGAGGGGGGAAAGGGAGGCCCTTAATGGAGCTGCCCATGTTTAAACAGCCTGTTGGCCACTAGAGACTTCTATCATTCTCTATGGGGGGGGGGCCCTTAATGGAGCTGCCCATGTTTAAACAGCCTGTTGGCCACTAGAGACCTCTATCATTCTCTATGGGGGGGGGCCCTTAATGGAGCTGCCCATGTTTAAACAGCCTGTTGGCCACTAGAGACCTCTATCATTCTCTATGGAGGGAGGGGGGGGCCCTTAATGGAGCTGCCCATGTTTAAACAGCCTGTTGGCCACTAGAGACCTCTATCATTCTCTATGGGGGGGGAGGCCCTTAATGGAGCTGCCCATGTTTAAACAGCCTGTTGGCCACTAGAGACCTCTATCATTCTCTATGGAGGGGGGGGCCTTAATGGAGCAGCCCATGTTTAAACAGCCTGTTGGCCACTAGAGACCTCTATCATTCTCTATGGGGGGGGAAGGGAGGCCCTTAATGGAGCTGCCCATGTTTAAACAGCCTGTTGGCCACTAGAGACTCTATCATTCTCTATGGGGGGGAGGGGCCTTAATGGAGCTGTTTAAACAGCCTGTTGGCCACTAGAGACCTCTATCATTCTCTATGGAGAGGGGGGAAGGGAGGCCCTTAATGGAGCTGCCCATGTTTAAACAGCCTGTTGGCCACTAGAGACTTCTATCATTCTCTATTGGGGGCCTTAATGGAGCTGCCCATGTTTAAACAGCCTGTTGGCCACTAGAGACCTCTATCAATATCCTGGGGGCCCTCAATGGAGCTGCCCATGTTTAAACAGCCTGTTGGCCACTAGAAACCTCTATCATTCTCTATGGATCCCTTAATGGAGCTGCCCATGTTTAAACAGCCTGTTGGCCACTAGAGACCTCTATCATTCTCTAGGGGGCCCTTAATGGAGCTGCCCATGTTTAAACAGCCTGTTGGCCACTAGAGACCTCTATCATTCTCCCTGGGGGGGAAAGGGAGTCCCTTAATGGAGCTGCCCATGTTTAAACAGCCTGTTGGCCACTAGAGACCTCTATCAATATCTATAGGGGGCCCTCAATGGAGCTGCCCATGTTTAAACACCTGTTGGCCAGAGAGACCTCTATCATTCTCTACTGAGGCCCTTAATGGAGCTGCCCATGTTTAAACAGCCTGTTGGCCACTAGAGACCTCTATCATTCTCTATGGGAGGGGGGAAAGGGAGTCCCTTAATGGAGCTGCCCATGTTTAAACAGCCTGTGGCCACTAGAGACCCTATCATTCTCTATGGAGGGGGGCACCTTAATGGAGCTGCCCATGTTTAAACACCTGTTGGCCAGAGAGACTCTATCATTCTCTATGGGGGGACTGGGAGAACACCTGTTGGAATGGAGCTGCCCATGTTTAAACAGCCTGTTGGCCACTAGAGACCCTATCATTCTCTATGGGGAACACCTTAATGGAGCTGCCCATGTTTAAACAGCCTGTTGGCCACTAGAGACCTCTATCATTCTCTATGGGGGAAAAAACTCACCTTCTGAGTCTCGATGTGTTTTTCCAGGATTTCCTGCTTCTTCTTCCTCATTTCCTGTTGGAGCAGGGCTTCCTGTCAGGGGAATATTAAAGTGGTAATTCACCTCTTCCACAACCACGGTAAAGTGCTCTGAGCGTCTGGAAAAGCTACATACAACTGTTACGTTCAGACTCTTTTCCCAGAAGTCTCCTTACAGGTTTAGAGATGAACGAACATGACCCCCTCTTCCCTAACCCTTAGGAGGACACCTTCCAGCCACCCACCCTCTCCTCCATCCATCCATCCCTCCCTCCCACCCTCACCTCCACCCTCTCCTCCTCCACCCTGGTGAAGATCGACACCCTAACCCCTCTCCCTCCTCTTCCCTCCCACCTCCTCCTGTCTTCCCTCCCACCTCTCCTCCTCCAACCCAACTCCTCCTCCCATCCATCCTTCCCTCTCCTCCCTCCCCACACCTCCCTCCCCTCCCCATCCTCTCTCCTCTCCCACCTGTTTATTCTTCATAGCCTCCTCTGTAGCAGCGACCCCAGCGAACAGAGCCGTCTTCTGAGCTGCTTTCAGAGCAGCCATGTTGTACACTGTCTTAGTCAGCCCTGTAGAGGTGGAGAACACCTGTTGGAGAGGAGGACCATGTTATTATTACTGAGGACTTATATAGGAGAACACCTGTTGGAGAGGAGGACCATGTTATACACTGTCTTAGTCAGCCCCGTAGAGGTGGAGAGGAGGACCATGTTATATACTGTCTTAGTCAGCCCTGTAGAGGTGGAGAACACCTGTTGGAGAGGAGGACCATGTTATTATTACTGAGGACTTATATAGGAGAACACCTGTTGGAGAGGAGGACCATGTTATTATTACTGAGGACTTATATAGGAGAACACCTGTTGGAGAGGAGGACCATGTTATACACTGTCTTAGTCAGCCCGTAGAGGTGGAGAGGAGGTGGAGACTCATATAGGAGAACACCTGGTGAAGAGGACTCATATAGGAGGACACCTGGTGAAGAGGACTCATATAGGAGAACACCTGGTGGAGAGGACTCATATAGGAGGACACCTGGTGAAGAGGACTCATATAGGAGAACACCTGGTGAAGAGGACTCATATAGGAGGACACCTGGTGAAGAGGACTCATATAGGAGAAGCCCCTGAGGTGGAGAGGAGGACCATGTTATATACTGTCTTAGTCAGCCCTGTAGAGAGGACCATGTTATATACTGGTAGAGGAGGACCATGTTATACACTTGTCTTAGTCAGCCCTGTAGAGGTGGAGAGGAGGACCATGTTATATACTGTCTTAGTCAGCCCTGTAGAGGTGGAGAGGAGGACCATGTTATTATTACTGAGGACTTATATAGGAGAACACCTGTTGGAGAGGAGGACCATGTTATATACTGTCTTAGTCAGCCCTGTAGAGGTGGAGAGGAGGACCATGTTTATTATTACTGAGGACTTATATAGGAGAACACCTGTTGGAGAGGAGGACCAT
>NW_024608500.1:40000-64883 GCF_018296145.1 Oncorhynchus tshawytscha
GCCAATCAGTCTAACCTGCAGGTTGACGATCGTCCCGAACTTGCTGAAGTGTTGGTTAAGCTTGGAGATGTTGTTGAGTCCCTGGGGGATCTGAAGGACCGACAGCTTGGTGTTTGACCCAAACGGAGCCTTCTGGTTCTGGTTCTGAGGGTTCTTGTTGTGGAACCCACCCTGGAGGTTCTGCTGGTTGAAGTTAGGTCTGACAGAACACATGGAGATTACCAGACACAGCTACCGTACTGCTTGTTGTTTACTAGGAACAGCTACCGTACTGCTTGTTGTTTACTAGGAACAGCTACCGTACTGCTTGTTGTTTACCAGACACAGCTACCGTACTGCTTGTTGTTTACTAGAACAGCTACCGTACTGCTTGTTGTTTACTAGGAACAGCTACCGTACTGCTTGTTGTTTACCAGACACAGCTACCGTACTGCTTGTTGTTTACTAGGCACAGCTACCGTACTGCTTGTTGTTTACCAGACACAGCTACCGTACTGCTTGTTGTTTACTAGGAACAGCTACCGTACTGCTTGTTGTTTACCAGACACAGCTACCGTACTGCTTGTTGTTTACCAGACACAGCTACCGTACTGCTTGTTGTTTACTAGGAACAGCTACCGTACTGCTTGTTGTTTACCAGACACAGCTACCGTACTGCTTGTTGTTACTAGACACAGCTACCGTACTGCTTGTTGTTTACCAGACACAGCTACCGTACTGCTTGTTGTTTACCAGACACAGCTACCGTACTGCTTGTTGTTTACCAGACACAGCTACCGTACTGCTTGTTGTTTACCAGACACAGCTACAGACACAGCTACCGTACTGCTTGTTGTTTACCAGACACAGCTACCGTACTGCTTGTTGTTTACCAGACACAGCTACCGTACTGCTTGTTGTTTACCAGACACAGCTACCGTACTGCTTGTTGTTTACCAGACACAGCTACCGTACTGCTTGTTGTTTACCAGACACAGCTACCGTACTGCTTGTTGTTTACCAGACACAGCTACCGTACTGCTTGTTGTTTACCAGACACAGCTACCGTACTGCTTGTTGTTTACCAGACACAGCTACCGTACTGCTTGTTGTTTACCAGACACAGCTACCGTACTGCTTGTTGTTTACCAGACACAGCTACCGTACTGCTTGTTGTTTACCAGACACAGCTACCGTACTGCTTGTTGTTTACCAGACACAGCTACCGTATTACCAGACACAGCTACCGTACTGCTTGTTGTTTACCAGACACAGCTACCGTACTGCTTGTTGTTTACCAGACACAGCTACCGTACTGCTTGTTGTTTACCAGACACAGCTACCGTACTGCTTGTTGTTTACCAGACACAGCTACCGTACTGCTTGTTGTTTACCAGACACAGCTACCGTACTGCTTGTTGTTTACCAGACACAGCTACCGTACTGCTTGTTGTTTACCAGACACAGCTACCGTACTGCTTGTTGTTTACAAGGTCCTTTGTGTAAAAAGGTTATTGACATGTTATACGAACTGAAAATCAAAAACAGGTGTATTACCTGTTGTGGTCTATGATGGTTTAATGTTCTGTCTGAACCCCCAGGTATATTACCTGTTGTGGTCTATGATGGTTTAATGTTCTGTCTGAACCCCCAGGTGTATTACCTGTTGTGGTCTATGATGGTTTAATGTTCTGTCTGAACCCCCAGGTGTATTACCTGTGGTGGTCTATGATGGTTTAATGTTCTGTCTGAACCCCCAGGTATATTACCTGTTGTGGTCTATGATGGTTTAATGTTCTGTCTGAACCCCCAGGTGTATTACCTGTTGTGGTCTATGATGGTTTAATGTTCTGTCTGAACCCCCAGGTGTATTACCTGTTGTGGTCTATGATGGTTTAATGTTCTGTCTGAACCCCCAGGTGTATTACCTGTTGTGGTCTATGATGGTTTAATGTTCTGTCTGAACCCCCAGGTATATTACCTGTTGTGGTCTATGATGGTTTAATGTTCTGTCTGAACCCCCAGGTATATTACCTGTTGTGGTCTATGATGGTTTAATGTTCTGTCTGAACCCCCAGGTATATTACCTGTTGTGGTCTATGATGGTTTAATGTTCTGTCTGAACCCCCAGGTGTATTACCTGTTGTGGTCTATGATGGTTTAATGTTCTGTCTGAACCCCCAGGTGTATTACCTGTTGTGGTCTATGATGGTTTAATGTTCTGTCTGAACCCCCAGGTTATTACCTGTTGTGGTCTATGATGGTTTAATGTTCTGTATGAACCCCCAGGTATATTACCTGTTGTGGTCTATGATGGTTTAATGTTCTGTCTGAACCCCCAGGTGTATTACCTGTTGTGGTCTATGATGGTTTAATGTTCTGTCTGAACCCCCAGGTATATTACCTGTTGTGGTCTATGATGGTTTAATGTTCTGTCTGAACCCCCAGGTGTATTACCTGTTGTGGTCTATGATGGTTTAATGTTCTGTCTGAACCCCCAGGTGTATTACCTGTTGTGGTCTATGATGGTTTAATGTTCTGTCTGAACCCCCAGGTGTATTACCTGTGGTGGTCTATGATGGTTTAATGTTCTGTCTGAACCCCCAGGTGTATTACCTGTTGTGGTCTATGATGGTTTAATGTTCTGTCTGAACCCCCAGGTATATTACCTGTTGTGGTCTGTGTCTCATGCCAAATCAACTGTCTCACGGTCTCAAGGTGTGTGTTCTTACTTGTCGGCCCAGGGTGTGTGTGTGTGTGTGTGTTCTTACTTGTCGGCCCAGGGTTTCTTGGGGAGCATTGCTCCGTGATGTGAGACAGCAGATCTCTTCCTGGTGGCCGAGTCCAGAACGATCCTCATTCTGTTGGGCATCTGATCTGGGAATTCATTAAACAACTATGTGACTGGACTGACTAGATCAGACGAGGCCTTGACCAGTCAGGATAGAGAATCAATCTCTCTCTCCCTCCCTCCTCCCCTCCTCCCTCTCCCTAATATAACAACACATTACAGTCCCACCTTCCACCTGAATCCACATCTAGACTGGTTGTGTTGAGGTACCTCTCCCTCCCTCCCTCCCTCTCTCCCTCCCTCTAATATAACACACATCTAGACTGGTGGTGTTTAGGTACCTCTGTCTCTCTCTCTCCCTCCCTCTAATATAACACACATCTAGACTGGTGGTGTTTAGGTACCTCTAATATCATCTCTCTCTCTCTCCCTCTAATATAACACACATCTAGACTGGTGGTGTTTAGGTACCTCTGTCTCTCTCTCTCCCTCCCTCTAATATAACACACATCTAGACTGGTGGTGTTTAGGTACCCCTCCCTCCCTCCCTCTAATATAACACACATCTAGACTGGTTGTGTTGAGGTACCTCTGTCTCTGTGAGGCAGGTCCTCCCCCATAGTCAGTCCTATGAGGTTGGGTCTCTGGGCGTTGACTCTGTGGCGATACACTGGTCTGGAGGTGTTGGTGAGGCTGGGATCCTCAGGGTTATACATGTCAGAGTCATACTGGCCTGGGAGAGAGACCACAACACAGACTTAATGAAGACAACAACAACAGAGACCACAACACAGACTAAATGAAGACAACAACAACAGAGACCACAACAGACTTAACGAAGACAATAACAACAACAACAGCGACCACAACACAGACTTAACGAAGACAATAACAACAGAGACTTGATAAAGAGACCACAACACAGACTTAACAACAACAACAGAGACAAAACATGTCTCCTTCCCCTCTGACAGAAACACAGGTTGGAGCAGTAGATAACTGAAGGCCACATTGTACAGCTGTTAAGAGGACTAAATGATTTGCTCAAGGGCACAACGGCAGGAGATTGCACCTAGTATGACACTTAAGACAACCCTCTTGTTTGTCAACACGCACACACAGCTCACACACACACAGTTCACACACAGCTCACACACACACACACACACAGCTCACACACACACACACACACACACACAGCTCACACACACACACACAGCTCACACACACACACACACACACAGCTCACACACAGCTCACACACACACACCTCACACACACACACACACACCTCACACACACACACACCTCACACACACCTCACACACACACACACACACACCACACACACACACACACACACCTCACACACACACACACACACCTACACACACACACCTCACACACACCTCACACACACACACACACCCCCCTACCTGGTGGGAAGAGAGGAGCCGGGGGCTGGGGGATGGAGGGTCGTGTCCCTGTGGTTACAATAGTGGGAACAGAGTTGGCGATGGAGCTAGGAGGGGCATCCATCCCTGATGCCTGGTGAGGGGGACCTGGGGGGTGGCACAGATTTAAATAAAACACTAGAATGGTTCCTGATCAAGATGGCCGCCATTAACACAACATTCTAGAACGATGCAAGTCTGACATCAACACACTCTGGTGAATTATAGTCTCTGTGGAGATCTTTATAAAGGTAAGGCGAACACCTGATTGGCTATGGTCGAAAGAAGCTCACCCTATAGGGAAGAGGGTTCCATTTGGAATGACAACACATGCGTCTCGAGCCACGGACTCGTTATGACAGACGGATTCACTGAATTCCTACCTGGTGGCAGGCTGGGCGGCAGGCCAGGCGGCAGGCCAGGCGGCAGGCTGCCTGTCAGGGGCACAGGGGGCGGAGGTTGACGGGAGGTGGGGTCAGAGAGGAGGAGGTCCTGGCGGGGGAGGTAGGCCGGGAGGGGGCTGGGCGACCCCCGGGATAGGGGGAGGGGCTTGGAACATGTTAGGTAGATTAACGTCCTCCACCACCACTGGATCGATACCGTGGTCGAACGGGCAAATGTCCCCGCGCATACAGAAGCCTTTCTCTGGAAGACAACACAATACGATATAGTAACACAGCTAGATACAGAAGCCTTTCTCAGGAAGACAACACAATACGATATAGTAACACAGCTAGAGGACAGTTAGATACAGAAGGCCTTTCTCAGGAAGACAACACAATACAGTATAGTAACACAGCTAGAGAACAGTTAGATACAGAAGGGCTTTCTCAGGAAGACAACACAATACGGTTTAATAACACAGTTAGATACAGAAGGCCTTTCTCAGGAAGACAACACAATACAGTATACTAACACAGCTAGAGGACAGCTAGATACAGAAGGCTTTCTCAGGAAGACAACACAATACGGTTTAGTAACACAGCTAGAGGACAGCTAGATACAGAAGGCTTTCTCAGGAAGACAACACAATACAGTATAGTAACACAGCTAGAGGACAGCTAGATACAGAAGGCTTTCTCAGGAAGACAACACAATACAGTATAGTAACACAGCTAGAGGACAGTTAGATACAGAAGCCTTTCTCAGGAAGACAACACAATACGATATAGTAACACAGTTAGATACAGAAGGCCTTTCTCAGGAAGACAACACAATACAGTATACTAACACAGCTAGATACAGAAGCCTTTCTCAGGAAGACAACACAATACGATATAGTAACACAGTTAGATACAGAAGGCCTTTCTCAGGAAGACAACACAATACAGTATACTAACACAGCTAGAGGACAGCTAGATACAGAAGGCTTTCTCAGGAAGACAAACACACGATATAGTAACACGGTTTAGTAACACAGCTAGAGGACAGCTAGATACAGAAGGCTTTCTCAGGAAGACAACACAATACAGTATACTAACACAGCTAGAGGACAGCTAGATACAGAAGGCTTTCTCAGGAAGACAACACAATACAGTATAGTAACACAGCTAGAGGACAGTTCGATACCATTATGTCTCCACACATGTTGTGACGGCCCTGAATTTTTCTGAACCGTCTCAGTGCAGCTCCTTCCAATAGGGCGCTTTCCCTTTAATTCCCAATTAAATAGCCAGCATCAGCTGCGCAAAAGTGGGGTTGTGATGGAGACGTGAATGAGGACGAGTTCAACCCTCAGTTCCCGACGCTTCTCTATTCCGTTGGTTTTGTTGACGTTAAACGTGTGTTTTGTAGCCTAAGAGAGTTTACCCAGGATCGGATCCACTCTTTGTGTCCATGGACTACACCTCTCCGTTCTTCGAGAGGCCTTTCTCCGCTGGCGATCTATTGGCGGATTGGATTGTCTGACTGACCGACTGACTACAACCTTTTTGTATACGGTATTTCATTTGTTTTGATGTGAGGTATACTGTGATGATTTATGTAGTTAGATGTAGTTGAGGACTTTAAGAGTAAGAGTTGATACGCTTTAAAGTTCTGTGGTAAAATAATTGTGATATTGATGGTATGTTTAATACTGGGTTTACGCTACACGGAATGAACGGACAAACATTGCGTGACAAAAGTCACTTGAGTTCACTGAACTCCTTTACCGGGCTGGACTCCGAGGTACAGGACATTTCTGGAGGAACCAGAACTCATTGTGTTATATTATTATATGTGTGTGTAATCATTGATGTTGCTAATACAACCCACGCAAAATAATATTGTTGTTTTGAAGTTATTTCCAATGTTTTAAGGGTTTATGGAAAGTTTATTTCCATCCTGACTTTTACATAAGTCCTTTGTATTGGTGTAGACTTGACAGACTCATTCCCACCCAAACTAAAAGGAGAAACCAATGTTTTCTCTGGTAGGCACAACCTACCTGGCACCCCTATAAATAATAACCTCAAGTCAAAACCGTTACAATACAGAACAACCCGTTGTGAAGAAGCACAACGAGAGGACAGTTCGAAAACAAAAAGGCCTTTTTCAGGAACAACAGACAGAAAAATAAAAATAAAATCACTCCAAACATTCTCCTTCTCGGTCATACGTCATCCCGGGCCACTAAAAGACAGTCTCAAGTGTAAAAACAAACAAACAAAAACACATCTCAGGCATGTCAACTTCCTTCCTGCTTACCGTCGTAGTCACGGCAACGTTTCCTCTGCGGCGGAAGGGGCCGGTCCAGTGACTGATCCGGGTGGAAGTCCGACCAGCTGTCCGTCACCGAGGCGATGCTGTTGCTGTGGTTACCTTGAGGGGCGATCACCGTGATGGTGCTGCTGAGGGTCGGCACGGGGAACGTGGCGGTTGCCGCGGGGATCGGCAGGAGGCCTTCACCAGCTCCAACCTCCGTCCCCCGGTCTCCTCGATCGGGCTCGTACTTTGACCTCCCAGCATCCCGCTCTGTGATCAGAAGGATAAGGGCAGGAAGCAGGAAACAGTCATGATATCTAGAGCAGGCGTAGAGCCGTTGGATGTGCATGCTTTTGTTCCAACCCAACACTAGTCTAACAGCCAGACATACTGACTTTCAAAATGAATCAACCAATCATAGTCTTCCGTCTAAACCAGGAACATAAACCTGCACACAACCAGAGTTGTTCTGTCGGTCTCCCCTCTCACCTCTGCTCCTGGAGTGGCTCCTGCTGTGGCTCCTGCTACTGCGGTCTCGGTCTCTCTCCCGGTCCCTGGCCCGGTCCTTGCTCCTGCTCCTACTGCGGCTGTAGCTACGGCCCCTCCTCCGGTTGTAACGGTCCCGGTACGAGTCCCGTCTCGGGGGATACGGTCGTAATCGTTCCGTTTCCTGGTACGGTCGTCCCTTTTACGGTCATCCCCTCGTCTGAAAAATGACAGAGAAGGGGAGGAGGGGGAGGGGAAGACAGAGGAGGAAGAGAGAGAGAGGAAGGAGAGAGGAGAGGGAGGGAGGAGGGGAGGAGAGAGAGGAGAGAAGGAGGGAGAGCAGAGGAGGAAGAGGAGAGGAGAGAGAGGAGGCAGGGAGAGGAGGGAGGGAGAGGAGGGGAGGAGGAAGAGAGGAGAAGGAAGGAGAGGAGAGAGGAGAAGGAAGAGAGAGGCAGGGAGAGGAGGGAGGAGAGGAGGGGAGGAGGAAGAGAGGAGAAGGAAGAGAGAGGAGGCAGGGAGAGGAGGGAGGGAGAGGAGGGGAGGAGGAAGAGAGGAGAAGGAAGAGAGAGGAGGCAGAGAGAGGAGGGGGAGAGGAGGGGGGAGGAGGAAGAGAGGAGAGGGAGGGAGAGCAGAGGGGAGGGAGGAGGGGAGAGAGAGAGAGGGGGGGGGAGAGAGGAGGGAGAGGGGAGAGAGAGGGAGGAGGGAGAGAGGGGAGGAGAAAAGAGGGAAAGAGGAGGCAGAATAAAGTCACTAAGCAGACATCCCATTGAACAGAGACAGGAGCATTTATGGATCAGTCTCAAATAGCACCCTATACACTATATAGTGTACTACTATTGACCAGGTCCAGTAGAGTAATTTAATAGGGAACTATGTCCCTCACCTGTTGTCTCTGGGGGCTGTAGGTCACACTGACCTGCTGTCTCTACTGTAGGTCACACTGACCTGCTGTCTCTACTGTAGGTCACACTGACCTGCTGTCTCTACTGTAGTTCACACTGTCTCTACTGTAGGTCCCACTGACCTGCTGTCTCTACTGTAGATCACACTGACCTGCTGTCTCTACTGTAGTTCCCACTGACCTGCTGTCTCTCTCACTGACCTGCTGTCTCTACTGTAGTTCCCACTGACCTGCTGTCTCTACTGTAGTTCCCACTGACCTGCTGTCTCTACTGTAGTTCTGACCTGCTGTCTCACTGCTGTCTCTACTGTGACCTGCTGTCTCTACTGTAGGTCACACTGAGTTACCCACTGACCTGCTGTACTGTAGGTCACACTGACCTGCTGTAGTTCCCACTGACCTGCTGTCTCTACTGTAGTCCACACTGACCTGCTGTCTCTACTGTAGTTCCCACTGACCTGCTGTCTCTACTGTAGTTCCCACTGACCTGCTGTCTCTACTGTAGTTCCACTGACCTGCTGTCTCTACTGTAGTCACACTCCACTGACCTGCTGTCTCTACTGTCACACTGAGTCTCTACTGTAGGTCACACTGACCTGCTGGTTCCCACTGACCTGCTGTCTCTACTGTAGGTCACACTGACCTGGGGGCTGTAGATCACTCTGACCCTGGAGAACTCTCTTGTCCCGGTCCTCCTCGCGACTTGGCTGGAAAACACAAGTTTGAACTAAGATCCTGAAAGTTTCACTAGATGAACTACATTGATCTCATCCTGTGTACAAATAACCCCACTTCCTGATTACAAAGAATACTATTGGACAATAGATCTCTACTGTCAGACTGTGGTGTGTAACTTTTCATGCCAATTCTGCGGAGGCACTAAAACTCTACCACAGCGGTTTCCTGTAGCATCACTGTTAAAGGAAACATTCATTTTAAGTGTTGGTGCCTGTTCAACATGACTCAACCAGTCACCTCATCTTTCCTCTGGTCGTCTTTGTCCGTCCTGGTCAGGTGTCCCTCCGCTTTGCCCGCGGAACCTGGCTGATGGTCCTGCTGAGGTAGGTAGCTTTTGGAGTTGACCTGGCGGCTTCAAAGAGTCTATCGACAAAGGTCTGCGTCTCTGGGAGAAGACGGGAATAGGGAACGAGGGGTGGTTGATGAGGTGAGGAGGGCAAGGGCATGAATAGTGGGGCCGACACCGACACATTAGGTAACTAATGAGTATCAGTCACTGTGTATAGTTCCAAATGGAACACTATTACCAATTTAGTGCACTACTTTAGACCAGGGCTCTATAGAACCCTATTCCCTATATAGTGCACTACTTTAGACCAGAACCCTATTCCCTATATAGTGCACTACTTTAGACCAGAGTCCTATAGAACCCTATTCCCTATATAGTGCACTACTTTAGACCAGGGCCCTATAGAACCCTATTCCCTATATATAGTGCCCTACTTTAGACCAGAGCCCTATAGAACCCTATTCCCTATATAGTGCACTACTTTAGACCAGAACCCTATTCCCTATATAGTGCACTACTTTAGACCAGAGCCCAATAGAACCCTATTCCCTATATAGTGCCCTACTTTAGACCAGAGCCCTATAGAACCCTATTCCCTATATAGTGCACTACTTTAGACCAGAACCCTATTCCCTATATAGTGCACTACTTTAGACCAGAGCCCAATAGAACCCTATTCCCTATATAGTGCACTACTTTAGACCAGGACCCTATAGAACCCTATTCCCTATATAGTGCACTACTTTAGACCAGAGCCCTATAGAACCCTATTCCCTATATAGTGCACTACTTTAGACCAGAGCCCTATAGAACCCTACTCCCTATAGTGCACTACTTTAGACCAGAGCCCTATAGAACCCTATTCCCTATATATAGTGCACTACTTTAGACCAGAGCCCTATAGAACCCTATTCCCTATATAGTGCACTACTTTAGACCAGAGCCCTATAGAACCCTATTCCCTATATAGTGCACTACTTTAGACCAGAGCCCTATAGAACCCTATTCCCTATATAGTGCACTACTTTAGACCAGGGCCCAATAGAACCCTATTCCCTATATATAGTGCCCTACTTTAGACCAGAGCCCTATAGAACCCTATTCCCTATATATAGTGCACTACTTTAGACCAGAGCCCTATAGAACCCTATTCCCTATATATAGTGCACTACTTTAGACCAGAGCCCTATAGAACCCTATTCCCTATATATAGTGCACTACTTTAGACCAGAGCCCTATAGAACCACATTCCCTATGTAGTGCACTAGTTTATAGAACCCTACCAGGGCCCTATAGAACCCTATTCCCTATATAGTGCACTACTTTAGACCAGAGCCCTATAGAACCCTATTAGAACCCTATTCCCTACATAGTGCACTACTTTAGACCAGAGCCCTATAGAACCCTATTCCCTATTTAGTGCACTACTTTAGACCAGAGCCCTATAGAACCCTATTCCCTATATAGTGCACTACTTTAGACCAGAGCCCTATAGAACCCTATTCCCTATATAGTGCACTACTTTAGACCAGGGCCCTATAGAACCCTATTCCCTATATAGTGCACTACTTTAGACCAGAGCCCTATAGAACCCTATTCCCTATATATAGTGCACTACTTTAGACCGAAGTAACGCACTATAAAAAGAGAATAGGATTCAGTCACAGTCAGTCAAAAAGTACCACTGATTTTCTTCGACTTTGGAGGCAGATGAGGACAAAACGCCCAACACCACCACCACTTGTTGTCACAACTATAAAACATGTGTTTCAATAAGTTTCGTGTACCTTTCTGTAGAAACACGTCCAACTGGTCGACGCACAGGGCTTTGAGTTCCGTCTCGCTCTTGTCCTTCTTCACCAAGGCAACCACGTATTTAGCGAGAGCAGATGGATCTGCATCACAACTGGACCAGGAGATAAGTGTCAACACAAACACACCGTTAGCCATGCTAACTCTAGCTAAACAACAACAACAACAACAACAACAACAACAACAATATATCCTTACCATACCAAGAAGACCAATCGATTACAAGATAACAGACAATTTCTCAACTATAAAACTGCCTATTTTGTTTTTTAAATATCTTAAGCCACATGATATAAACATTAAACTAGCTAAGTCAAGTTAGCATCCAAATGATACTAGCCTTGTCTTCAGTCATGTTGTTGCATCTTGATGCTGGCGTGCTAATGTTGCTAAACGTTAGCCGTCTAAGTTTAGCTACTTACATCGGTTCGAGGGTTTTAAAAAGCCACGTTTTCAATGAATCTAGGTTTTCAATAATCATTTTTTTTTTCCAGACACCGGTTAACTTCTCTTCCACTCGGTGGCCAGGGTTAATAATCCCTCGGTAATGTTTCTTTATGACAAAATACTGTATGTCCAAAGGCAAGAAGTCATCAAGCTAACATTAGCTGTTAGTTACCGCCTTCTCTCTCTTATTAAACCTGCATGGCTTTTCAACACTAAAAAAAGACCAACGACTTGGTTGAAAAAGATAACTAGATTGTCTTGAGTGTGTTTCTTGCTTTATAAATTCTTGCAAATACAAAGAGGAGGGGAGGAAGACAATTTTGTTCACTGTAAACTATTCCCTCAACTAGTTTGAATGTTCAGGCAGTGCAGGCCTTCCCTCATTGCAAATAAATGGAGAATATTTACTTCCGGGGAACTCTCGCTGGCAGATATCGCGAGAATTGATATGTCACGTTGGAACTTGGCGTATTTGGTATTTATTAGGATGCCCAAAGAGCCGCTGCAATAGCATCAGCTGCTCCTCCTGGGGTCCACACGAAACATGACACAATATATAGTACAGAACATTATTAGTCAAGGACTGAAATACAGACATTTAAAATGTCACACACAGCCTCCATATCAGTACATACACACAATATCTAGGTCTTATACATAGTACAGTGCACTTTACAATACAAAATGGCGGTGTCTCTTCACAGTCACCTTTGTGCAGTAAGGTGTTATTTTATGTTTTTTTTAACTGGTTGTATTGCTTGTTGAATTACTTGGAGTGGCAGAGAGTTCCATGTAGTCATGGCTCTATTTAATACTGTGTGTTTCCCAGCCTCTGTTCTGGACCTGGGGACTGGGAAGAGAACCTCTGGTTGTTTCTCTTGTGTTGTACCGATGAGTGATCTGAACTGTGTTGCCAACTGCTTGAGCAGACAGTTCGGTACCTTCAACACATCAACACCTCACACAAAGACCAATAGTGATGCAGACAACACATCAACACCTCAATACCTCACACAAAGACCAATAGTGATGCAGTCAATCTCTCCACAACGTTTTTAGCCAGGAGAGACTGACATGCCTGTTACTGACACTTGCCTTCCATGTACATCTAAGTGTGACACGTGCTGCTTTGTTCCGGACCAACTGCAATTCACCTATGTCCAGGTGTGACAAAACTAGGGCCTGTAGGACCTGTCTGGTGGAATGAGATGTCAAGAAGACAGAGCAACGGCCTAACATGGACAGACCTCTTCCCATTTTACCAACCATTGAATCTATATGTTTTGGCCATGACAGCTTGGTATCTACGGTAACACCCAGCAGTTTAGTCTCCTCAACTTGCTCAATAGCCACATTATTCAATAATAGATCTAAATTAGGTTTAGTGTTGAGCGAGGGATTTGTTCCAAAAATTATGCTTATACTTTAAAAATATATATATATCTGGCACCAGCCTATTGCTAGTTACCTGTTCTAAAACTGACTGGAGCTCTATGTTAAGGTTGTCAGTTATTTATTTGAGTCAATGAACAAGCCATCTGCCTCAATAGTCAGCTCAGATGTTCATTGAGGTAGATGGCTTCAATGAAAGCCATCTCAAATAAATCAATGACAACCAACTTCAATGAACAAGCCATCTACCTCAATGAACAAGCCATCTACCTCAATGAACAAGCCATATACCTCAATGAACAAGCCATCCCTCAATGAACAAGCTCAATCTACCTCAATGAACAAGCCATCTACCTCAATGAACAAGCCATCTACCTCAATGAACAAGCCATGAACAAGCCATACCTCAATGAACAAGCCATCTCCCTCAATGTCTCAATGAACAAGCCATCTGAACAAGCCACCTCAATGAACAAGCCATCTACCTCAATGAACAAGCCATCTGCCTCAATGAACAAGCCATCTGCCTGAACAATTTCCTCAATGAACAAGCCATCTACCTCAATGAACAAGCCATCTACCTCAATGAACAAGCCATCTACCTCAATGAACAATCCATATACCTCAATGAACAAGCCATCTGCCTCAATGAACAAGCCATCTGCCTCAATGAACAAGCCATCTACCTCAATGAACAAGCCATATACCTCAATGAACAAGCCATCTGTCTCAATGAACAAGCCATCTGCCTCAATGAACAAGCCATATACCTCAATGAACAAATCAAATCAAATTTTATTTGTCACATGAACACATGGTTAGCAGATGTTACATGCCAGTGTAGCGAAATGAACTTGTGCTTCTAGTTCAATGAACAATGCAGTAATAATGAACAAGTAATCTAATAACAATTCCAAAACTACTGTCTTATACACAGTGTAAGGGGATAAAGAATATGTACATAAAGATATATGAATGAGTGATGGTACAGAGCAGCATAGGCAAGATACAGTAGATGGTATGAACAGTATATACATATGAGATGAGTATGTAAACAAAGTGGCATAGTTAAAGTGGCTAGTGATACATGTATTACATAAGGATGCAGTAGATGATATAGATTACACAGATCCACAAAGAATTTGAAAACAAAGCCATTTTGAAAAACTCCCAATATCTACTGGGTGAAATTCCACAGTGTGCCATCAAAGCAGCAAGATTTGTGACCTGTTGCCACGAGAAAAGGGCAACCAGTGAAGAACACACACCATTGTAAATACAACCCATATCTATGCTTATTTATTTTATCTTGTGTCCTTTACCATTTGTACATTGTCAAAACACTGTATATATATATATATATTTAATATGACATTTGTCATGTCTTTATTGTTTTGAAACTTCTGTATGTGTGATGTCTACTGTTAATTTTTATTGTTTATTTCACTTTATATATTATCTACCTCACTTGCTTTGGCAATGTTAACACATGCCAATAAAGCCCTTGAATTGAATTGAATTGAGTACAGTATATACGTATACATATGAGATCAATAATGTAGGGTATGTAAACATTATATTAGGTAGCATTGTTTAAAGTGGCTAGTCAATATATTTTACATCATTTCCCATCAATTCCCATTATTAAAGTGGAAGTTGAGTCATGTCATTGACAGTGAACAGCAGCCACTCAATGTTAGTGGTGGCTGTTTAACAGTCTGATGGCCTTGAGATAGAAGATAGACCTAATTTAGATCTATTATTGAATAATGTGGCTATTGAGCAAGCCATCTGAGCCTCAAGACTAAACTGCTGGGTGAACAAATCAAATCAAGCTGTCATGGCCAAAACATATAGATTCAATGGATGTTAAAATGGGAAGAGGTCTGTCCATGTTAGGCCAATGCTCTGTCTTCTTGACATCTCATTCCACCAAACAGGTCCTACACAGGTAAGGGGATAAAGAATTTGTCACACCTACAAGGTGAATTGCAATGAGTGATGGAACAAAGCAGCACGTGTCAGACTTAGATGTACATGGAAGGCAAGTGTCAGTATACAGGCATGTCAGTCTCTCCTGTAAAAACGTTGTAAAGTGGCTTGACTGTATACTATTGGTCTTTGTGTGATGTGTTGAGGTTTTGAACTGTCTGCTCAAAGCAGTTGAAAACAAGTTCAGATTTTCATCAGTACAACACAAGAGAAACAACCTCAGGTTAACACATGTTCTCTTCCCAGTCCCCAGGTCCAGAACAGAGGCTGAAGAAAAACACAGTATTAAATACAAGCCATGACTACATGGAATCTCTCTGCCACTCCAAGTAATTCAACAAGCAATACAACCAGTTAAAAAAAAACATAAAATAACACCTTACTATAATATGACATTTGACACCGCCATTTTGTTTTGAAAGTTCTGTACTGTGTATAAGACCTAATTTTATTGTTTATGTACTGATATGGAGGCTCACTTGTGTGACATTTTAAATGTCTGCCATTTCAGTCCTTGACTAATAATGTTATGTACTATATATTGTGTCATGTTTATGTAAACATTATAGGAGGAGCATTGTTTGCAGTGGCTCTTTGGGCATCCTAATAAATACCAAATTCGCCATTATTAAACGTGGCTGGAGTTGATCAATTCTCGCGATATCTGCCACTCAATGAGTTGGAAGTAAATATTCTCCATTTATTTGCAATGAGGGAAGGCCTGCACAGCCTGAACATTCAAACTAGTTGAGGGAATGTAACAAGCCGAATTGTCCTTCAGGCCTCCTGAGTTTACAGTGAACAAAATTGTCTTCCTGATGATCTTTATGGCCCCTCCTCTTTGTATTTGCAAGAATTTATAAAGCAAGAAACACACCCTCAAGACAATCTAGTTATCGGTTTTTTCAACCAAGTCAGTTGTCTTTTTACCAGTGTTGAAAAGCCATGCAGGTTTAATAAGAGAGAGAGTTTGTGAGTGCTTTTAACAGCTAATGTTCAGCTTGATGACTTCTTGCCTCTTCACATACAGTATCTTTGTCATGAACAAACATTGTCTGAGGGATGAGGAACTTAAAACCTATCTGCCTCAATGAACAAGCCATCTAACCGGTGTCAATGAACAAGCCATCTATTCAAAACCAAGCCATCTTCATTGAAAAGCCATCTACCTCAAAACAAGCCATCTGAACCTCAATGAACAAGCCATCTGCCTCAACGTTTAGAACAAGCACATCAGCCTCAGATGCAACAAGCCATCTGCCTCAATGAACGAGGCCATCTATCATTTGGATGCAAGCCATCTGCCTCAATGTTTAATGCCATCTATATCAATGAACAAGGCTGAACAAGCCATCTATTTCAATGAACAAAATAGCCATCTACCTCAATGAGAAACAAGCCATCTACCTTATCTACCTCAATGAACAAGCCATCTGAACAATGAACAAGCCATCTGCCTCAATGAACAAGCCATCTGCCTCAATGAACAAGCCATCTGCCTCAATGAACAAGCCATCTGCCTCAATGAACAAGCCATCTGCCTCAATGAACAAGCCATCTGCCTCAATGAACAAGCCATGTTAATGTTTGCTGTGTCTGCTGTGTTGTCAGACTGATTTTCTATTCCCTTTGCCTCGTCCCACTCAGCCATACCGATTATTTATTATTACGATCAATACTCAAGGATTTTAATACTTTTTGTGTGTGGGGGGGGGGGTAAAAACGGACCCTTTCTTTATATGAAGTAACAGAAGGGGGAAACCCGGTGATCACACGGCTACATGGGCAGGAAACCCGGTGATCACACGGCTACATGGGCAGGAAACCCGGTGATCACACGGCTACATGGGCAGGAAACCAGGTGATCACACGGCTACATGGGCACGGCTACATGGGCAGGAAACCAGGTGATCACACGGCTACATGGGCAGGAAACCAGGTGATCACACGGCTACATGGGCAGGAAACCAGGTGATCACACGGGTGATCACACGGCTACATGGGCAGGAAACCAGGTGATCACACGGCTACATGGGCAGGAAACCCGGTGATCACATGGCTACATGGGCAGGAAACCCGGTGATCACACGGCTACATGGGCAGGAAACCCATGGTGATCACACGGCTACATGGGCAGGAAACCCAGTGTGCTACATGGGCAGGAAACCCAGTGATCACACGGCTACATGGACAGAAGAAACATCCAAACAGTCCAGACTGAACAGATGCTAATCACTAATCACTTCAGATGCAGCGAGACAGAAGCATGCAGCCCACGTGAAGACTTCCCAGAATTCATGGCAAAATACGCCTTATTTACACCCCTGACACCTACTCCAAGTAAGAGCCCTCCTACCAAATACAGGGCAGCATCGCATTGCTCTGCCGACCGCTGACATTCTCAAGGCTATCTTTAAGAAACTGGCCATCATTGAAAATATAACAGAGACGACCACCAAATCAACGGAGTCTCTCTCTGCCAATGTGCAGCAGCTCCCTCGACCACGTGGTCCTACTCTTTGTAAAAGTCCAATCAAAACGATCAAAGGCACAAGGTGAGACCCAGATGCAGACACAGGAGGCAGATGGTTGGAGTCTTACAATGTTTATTCATCCAATAGGAGTAGGAGGAGGCAAGAGAACGGTCGTGGACAGACAAACAGGACAAAACCAGAGTCCAGGAGGTACAGAGTGGCAGACAGGCAGAATGGTCAGACAGGCTCGTGGTCAGGCAGGCAGAATGGTCAGACAGGCAGAATGGTCAGGCAGGCAGAATGGTCAGGCAGGCAGAATGGTCAGGCAGGCGGGTACAGAGTCCAGAAACAGGCAAGGTTCAAAACCCGGGAGGACTAGAAAAAGGAGAAGGCAAAAAGCAAGAAAGCAGGAAAAATGCTGGTTGACTTGGAAACATACAAGACTAACTAGCACAGAGAGACAGGAACCACAGGGATAAATACACAGAAGGACAGGAAACACAGGGATAAATACACAGAGAGACAGGAAACACAGGGATAAATACACAGAGAGACAGGAAACACAGGGATAAATACACTGGTACAGAGAGACAGGAAACACAGGGATAAATACACTGGCACAGAGAGACAGGAAACACAGGGATAAATACACTGGTACAGAGAGACAGGAAACACAGGGATAAATACACTGGCACAGAGAGACAGGAAACACAGGGATAAATACACTGGTACAGAGAGACAGGAAACACAGGGATAAATACACTGACACAGAGAGACAGGAAACACAGGGATAAATACACTGACACAGAGAGACAGGAAACACAGGGATAAATACACTGGTACAGAGAGACAGGAAACACAGGGATAAATACACTGATACAGGAGACAGGAAACACAGGGATAAATACACTGGCACAGAGAGACAGGAAACACAGGGATAAATACACTGACACAGAGAGACAGGAAACACAGGGATAAATACACAGAGAGACAGGAAACACAGGGATAAATACACAGAGAGACAGGAAACACAGGGACAAATACACTGGTACAGAGAGACAGGAAACACAGGGATAAATACACTGATACAGAGAGACAGGAACCACAGGGATAAATACACAGAAGGACAGGAAACACAGGGATAAATACACAGAGAGACAGGAAACACAGGGATAAATACACAGAGAGACAGGAAACACAGGGATAAATACACAGAAGGACAGGAAACACAGGGATAAATACACAGAGAGACAGGAAACACAGGGATAAATACACTGGTACAGAGAGACAGGAAACACAGGGATAAATACACTGATACAGAGAGACAGGAAACACAGGGATAAATACACACAGAGAGACAGGAAACACAGGGATAAATACACTGGTACAGAGAGACAGGAAACACAGGGATAAATACACTGGTACAGAGAGACAGGAAACACAGGGATAAATACACTGGTACAGAGAGACAGGAAACACAGGGATAAATACACTGGTACAGAGAGACAGGAAACACAGGGACAAATACACTGGTACAGAGATACAGGAAACACAGGGATAAATACACAGAGAGACAGGAAACACAGGGATAAATGCACTGGTACAGAGAGACAGGAAACACAGGGATAAATACACTGGTACAGAGAGACAGGAAACACAGGGATAAATACACTGATACAGGAGACAGGAAACACAGGGATAAATACACTGGCACAGAGAGACAGAAAACACAGGGATAAATACACTGGTACAGAGAGACAGGGAACACAGGGATAAATACACTGGTACAAAGAGACTGGAAACACAGGGATATATACACTGGCAGAGAGATAAAGGAAACACAGGGATAAATACACTGACACAGAGAGACAGGAAACACAGGGATAAATACACTGGGGAAAATAAGCGACACCTGGAGGGGGTGGAGACAATCACAAGGACAGGTGAAACAGATCAGGCAGAAAACACTGAGTTAGATGAATTAATCTCGAGTCATAAAGGCGATTGTAATTTTTAGATTTACCCAGTTTAAACACAGGTTTGTGAAATGTGAAAACTGGTTTATCATATCGATCACAACTTCTTCTATTTCAGGTTGTCCAGGTGTTTCTCTAGGCTCAGGGTTTTCTTACCAGCTACCTAGCTTACTAGTTCAACTAGTTAACCAGTTATTCACTACCTAGCTTACTAGTTCAACTAGTTAACCAGTTATTCACTACCTAGCTTAGGGTTAAACTAGTTAACCAGTTATTCACTACCTAGTTCAACTAGTTAACCAGTTATTCACTACCTAGCTTACTAGTTCAACTAGTTAACCAGTTATTCACTACCTAGCTTACTAGTTCAACTAGTTAACCAGTTATTCACTACCTAGCTTACTAGTTCAACTAGTTAACCAGTTATTCACTACCTAGCTTACTAGTTCAACTAGTTAACCAGTTATTCACTACCTAGCTTACTAGTTCAACTAGTTAACCAGTTATTCACTACCTAGCTTACTAGTTCAACTAGTTAACCAGTTATTCACTACCTAGCTTACTAGTTCAACTAGTTAACCAGTTATTCACTACCTAGTTCAACCAGTTAACCAGTTATTCACTACCTAGTTTACTAGTTCAACTAGTTAACCAGTTATTCACTACCTAGCTTACTAGTTCAACTAGTTAACCAGTTATTCACTACCTAGCTTACAAGTTCAACTAGTTAACCAGTTATTCACTACCTAGCTTACTAGTTCAACTAGTTAACCAGTTATTCAATACCTAGCTTACTAGTTCAACTAGTTAACCAGTTAATTACTACCTAGCTTACTAGTTGAACTAGTTAACCAGTTATTCACTACCTAGTTCAACCAGTTAACCAGTTATTCACTACCTAGCTTACTAGTTCAACTAGTTAACCAGTTATTCACTACCTAGCTTACTAGTTCAACTAGTTAACCAGTTATTCACTACCTAGCTTACAAGTTCAACTAGTTAACCAGTTATTCACTACCTAGCTTACTAGTTTAACTAGTTAACCAGTTATTCACTACCTAGCTTACAAGTTCAACTAGTTAACCAGTTATTCACTACCTAGCTTACTAGTTCAACTAGTTAACCAGTTATTCACTACCTAGCTTACTAGTTTAACTAGTTAACCAGTTATTCACTACCTAGCTTACAAGTTCAACTAGTTAACCAGTTATTCACTACCTAGTTCAACTAGTTAACCAGTTATTCACTACCTAGTTCAACCAGTTAACCAGTTATTCACTACCTAGTTCAACCAGTTAACCAGTTAATTACTACCTAGCTTACTAGTTGAACTAGTTAACCAGTTATTCACTACCTAGTTCAACCAGTTAACCAGTTATTCACTACCTAGCTTACTAGTTCAACTAGTTAACCAGTTATTCACTACCTAGCTTACTAGTTCAACTAGTTAACCAGTTATTCACTACCTAGCTTACAAGTTCAACTAGTTAACCTGTTATTCACTACCTAGCTTACTAGTTTAACTAGTTAACCAGTTATTCACTACCTAGCTTACTAGTTTAACTAGTTAACCAGTTATTCACTACCTAGCTTACTAGTTCAACAAGTTAACCAGTTATTCACTACCTAGCCTACTAGTTCAACAAGTTAACTAGTTATTCACTACCTAGTTTAACTAGTTAACCAGTTATTCACTACGCTGTAATTGTTTCTTATTGTTTATAATCCAAATGTCTTAATTCAATACACTAAATGTTGTATCTTTAAAAGCACTTTTTAAAAATTCTTTTAACACACTAATGCAGAATTATTTCTACTCCGGGAGACTCGCGATTCAGATTCTAGTTTTGGGAAATCACAATGGGGAAATACTGTTTATTATGGTCACGGGTTTAACCACTCAGCTGGTGTTATGATATTTCTTGGTAAGTTTTAGAAGTGATATTTCAGAGTGTTCTGCCTCCAACGATGGGAGATTAGTTATATTGATCTCCAAACTACATAATGCTTGTTTTATTATATTCAATGTGTAAGGGACACAATTCTCACACCTCAAATAAGACTTTTTGTTTTGTTTGTTTTTTGCTGATAAACTTACTGAGCTGCAAAACAAGTATAAAAATGCATGGTTTATAATAATTAACTTGAATAAATGTGAAATATTGTCTCTGTGTAACTCAAATGACCAATCTGTTGAGAATATTCCAGTGAAAGATCATGTGACATATTTAGGGGCGCACGTGGTGAAAAACCATACTGTCCGTCAACATCTCAATTCTTCTCAGAGATGAAAGAAAACTAAATCGCTCTTTAATAACTGGCTCCAACGTGAACTCTATTATTTGGACGGGTTTTATTGTCCAAAGCAGAGGGTCTGTCACGTGTTTTGTCTGCCCTACTCTATCCCTATCTGTTACTGATCAAACCAGCAAGGATATCAACAACCCTTTCCTCGAGTTTACATGGAAAAATAAACAACACAAACTTCACAAGTCTGTGATAGCAAACCAAAGAGCTGATGGTGGGTTTGATGTACTAGATTTCATTGATGTCAACAACATCTTTAACGTAAAGTGGATTTTAAAAATTTTAAAAAGATGCTTAGCTCTGAATCTTTATTGGACGTCATTCCTTGTCGTATATTTTTTACGACATTTTTGTGGAAGTGCAACTAATTCTCCAGCAAAATGACCCATCAAACGGTCCAAATTTCACTAACAAACCTTTTAGCCTGGAAACGATGTTATGTCCATAACTTCTCCCCCATAAAAAACACTTGTGTGTAAAAAAACAAAGATATTGTTGTTAAAAACTAGTCTTTATCCTTCCCTAAGTGGTTTGATAGAAATATTATATTTGCGATTTTTTTCTCAGTGCTCCTGAATGACGCAGTGGTCTAAAACACTGCATTTCAATGCAAAAAGGGTCACTGCAGTACCTGGTTCAAATCCCGGCTGCATCACATCTGGCCGTGATTGGGAGTCCCATAGGACGGCGTACAACCGGCCCAGCGTCGTCCAGGTTCGGCTGTCATTGTAAATAGGAGTTTGTTCTTATCTGACTTGCCAAGTTAAAAAAGAAACGTTTAAATTTGATATAGAAGGGAATATACTCTCTAATACAAAGTTCCTATAAACATATAACTTCCCAATAGATTATAAAGGATCGTAATTACGTATGCAAAGCAATACCTTCAGGCGTTACTCAATTAATGAAATCTCATTCGTGTTTTGGAGACCATTTTCAAGATAGATGAACACAGGTTGCCCCCTGCTGGAAGAGAAATGTAATAACGCATTCTTAAACAAGGGAACTTTTTCTTTTCGAAGAGCAAGATCTCCGGGAGATCAGGGAATCAGGGTCTTTCTTCTGGAACAAACATATTAATGAAATCGAATGAAATAATATCACATTACAATTACACAAGGACCTTAAGGGACATACACTTATAATTCTAACAGCTTTTTTGTTAGTAGAGTAATTAACTGCCTTAAAATACAGTTCAATTTATTTTTGTAGGGTAAGACATTTTGTTTTTTTGGTTTGTAAATTTACATTTGTGTATATGAAATTTGGCCAGAAGAATAATGAAATTAATTACATAAAAATGTTTCAGCTTATTTCTATCGTATGTAAAGAATCCAAGCAGGACATCTCTCCACAATAGGGTAAAATCTTCATAAATGTGTTCAATTACAAATCTCCTGATAAATACAATGCCCAAAAAGATGCAACACTGTTTCTGGGTGGTCATTACAAAAGGAGCAGCTTGAGTTGATGTTTTCCTTAAACTTCTTCATATAGTGGTTGGCAGGATAATATTTATGAATAATTTTAAAGGAAACTTCCTTAATTTTGTTAACAAGTAGGTATGTTTGTGGCAACATCCAAACATTTTTCCAACAGATATTATCAATAAATCCATTCCAATAAGGCATGACATTTAGATACAACATCCTGCTGAAACAAGGTTCGTATCGCTCTGTTGTTGAATGGACCAAAAGAGAAACAAATCTTTCCTACTGATGAGTCGACAGGGTCAACAGAAGGTCGGCTCTGAGGGTCAGGTCTTGACACATTCCTGAATAACAGCGAAGAATCAAAGTAAAGAGAGACAAAAATGAGAAAATCTCAAAGAATATACCTACAGTATGTGAATAAAAATAAGCAATGCGAGAAAAAGCAGTGAATGAAAGTAAAAACAATAGTGCCTGATCCGCCGATCGAGGTACATAATTAATGTGACATTATACCTTTATTTAACTAGGCAAGTCAGTTAAGAACAAATTCTTATTTTCAATGACGGCCTAGGAACAGTGGGTTAACTGCCTGTTCAGGGGCAGAACGACAGATTTGTACCTTGTCAGCTCGGGGATTTGAACTTTCACCATTTCAGTTACTAGTCCAACGCTCTAACCACTAGGCTACCTGCCTCCTCTACACTCTAACCACTAGGCTACCTGCCTCCTCTACACTCTAACCACTAGGCTACCTGCATCCTCTACACTCTAACCACTAGGCTACCTGCCTCCTCTACACTCTAACCACTAGGCTACCTGCCTCCTCTACACTCTAACCACTAGGCTACCTGCCGCCTCTACACTCTAACCACTAGGCTACCTGCCTCCTCTACACTCTAACCACTAGGCCACCTGCCTCTACACTCTAACCACTAGGCTACCTGCCGCCTCTACACTCTAACCACTAGGCTACCTACCTCCTCTACACTCTAACCACTAGGCTACCTGCCGCCTCTACACTCTAACCACTAGGCTACCCTGCCGCCCCTACACTCTAACCACTAGACTACCCTGCCGCCCCTACACTCTAACCACTAGGCTACCCTGCCGCCCCTACACTCTAACCACTAGGCTACCTGCCGTCCCTACACTCTAACCACTAGGCTACCTGCCTCCTCTACACTCTAACCACTAGGCTACCATGCCGCCCCTACACTCTAACCACTAGGCTACCCTGCCGCCCCTGCACTCTAACCACTAGGCTACCTGCCTCTACACTCTAACCACTAGGCTACCTGCCGTCCCTACACTCTAACCACTAGGCTACCCTGCCGCCCCTACACTCTAACCACTAGACTACCCTGCCGCCCTACACTCTAACCACTAGGCTACCCTGCCGCCCCTACACTCTAACCACTAGGCTACCTGCCTCCTCTACACTCTAACCACTAGGCTACCTGCCTCCCTCTACACTCTCTAACCACTAGGCTACCCTGCCGCCCCTACACTCTAACCACTAGGCTACCCTGCCGCCCCTACACTCTAACCACTAGGCTACCTGCCTCCTCTACACTCTAACCACTAGGCTACCTGCCTCCTCTACACTCTAACCACTAGGCTACCTGCCTCCTCCACACTCAAACCACTAGGCTACCTGCCTCCTCTACACTCTAACCACTAGGCTACCCTGCCGCCCCTACACTCTAACCACTAGACTACCCTGCCGC
>NW_024608501.1:0-10000 GCF_018296145.1 Oncorhynchus tshawytscha
GACTCATAGAGAACCGATGGAGAACAGATTGCCTTCTCTGAACGTGACCCGATAACTCAATACTATATACAGTACAGTATAACTACGGTACCAGGTAGTAAAGATGGAAGCTGAATGTCCCTAAACTAGAGGGTAAATGACATACAAACTGACATACAGTAGAGAACAGATAGGAAACAGTTCTCTGAACGTGACCCAATACCTCTGTATATCTATGACTGTGGTGCCAGCTACCAAAGGTGTACAGATCACACTACCTACAGAGAAGAGGAAATGTTGCAGACACACAACACAGTCGCTGAGAACAGATAGAGGACTGATAAACAGACAGAGAACAGACTGCCTCTTCTGAATGTGAACCAAATGAACCAATGACCCGCTGGTATCCCAGTGACCATCACCACGGCGACAAGGCCAGCCAGCCAATCAAACTGGGCAGAGGTTCTGTACACAGAGTAGTAGAAATTGACAGTGTCATTATTTGTCGAATAGTGGATATCAAATGAGGAAGAGGGGAAGGATGTTATTTTCAGCAGTTGGTTTGTTCATCTAAAAACACATTCAGAGATTACAGTGAACACACACATACACGCAGGCACACACAGACACACACACACGCACACACACACAGTCCCACACAGCATCCCTGGGGTGGGAAAAAGACCCATTGGAATGCAGCCTTAAGATATTTGAAATGCTCTACGGGCCGTACCAGAAGGAAACCCAAACATTTGGTTTGGAATCTCTTAGAGGCCTGCAGACTGGTAAACAACCAGTGGGGCACTGCTACAGCCTGCAATGTGGTGGCACACTGATCACTCTCTCAGATTAGCTGGAAACACACACACGCACACACTCGGTGGCACAGACACCAGCCGCTATTATTGCTGAGGAGGGCAGTGCAGAAATCAACAGAAAAGCTCATTGTTGGTTGTCATAGCAACAGAGGGGGTGGGGGGCAATAGAATACAGACAGGGAGGGAAATTGAGTTTGAGACAATATTATCCACAGTCAACAAGCCAACTTAGCGCTGTCCTGGGAGACCTCACACACACACACACATGCATGCACACACATTGGACACTCATGCAAACGCACACACACACAGGATGTGGGCCTGTATACAGACGAGGCATTCTGTCGACTTGGTCTTAACCAGAACCCCAAGGGGACAATGGCTGCTTACTAAGCAATAAACACAAAGCCTGAACTGTTCGGACTCCTGTCCTAAGTGTGTGTGTTCCTCTGTTCTCCAATATCAACGACCACGCATATGTCCCCAGTCCCATTGTATCAAATAGTGGTCAATAACCCAAAGGGCCAACTAGGCGGCCATTTTGTGCCGACACAGCATCAGCAATAGATATGGCTCCTATTGTCTTTGCGGCTCCACAGCTCCACATTTTCTCATCACATTAGGGTCTGGTAATGTACCACGTGGCTACTGTGCCCCAGCTGGCCTTCTTCCCTAGAGGAGGAATATGTCAAGGACATTGGGACGGGGAAACTAATACAAAAATGGATGGAAGGAGGAGGAGGAGGGGGCGTCCAATCAGATATGTGAAGTCCATTGTCTTAATTGGTTGGCCTATCAAATCAAAAGGGGGAGGTTTTACACCCCATGACTACACACACACCACACACACATACCATACACACACACTCACACACTTATGCTGCTTTCACATAGGAATTACGGTACTTTGCCCCCCCAAAAAACATTTTTTTGGGGCCAATGTTTATATGACCCCCTTACAAACAGGCCCATTTTTTAGCAGATTCTTTCCTAAATACACCTTTTATATCTTCCATGCCGGCATGCGGGTGATGAGTGGTAGCACTGGTGTGCAGATGTGGGTGGGCGTCTATTTTTATAAATCCATTGAAAATATACACCATCAAAAATAAATCCTTTATTAATTGGTTTAAGCAGGTCCTAATAAACATAAGACTAATAAAATGTATTTTCAAAAGAATAGAATAGCATATTTTGAGTTTAATCAGGCCTATTTTATCTCTGTGCAGCCATTATGTTCTTTAAACAGACAAGACACACCTACCCGATCACAGTCAACACACATATTTCAAAAATGAAGAGATCACTGCTAAATGATCACTTTCTCTGGTTTTACTATTTATTCTATAAACTACTGACAACATTTCTCCCAAATTCCAAATATAAATATTGTAATTTAGAGCATTTATTTGCAGAAAACAAACTAATCAAAATAACAAAAAAGATGCAGTGTTGTCAGACCTCGAATAATGCAAAGGAAATAAGTTCCTATTCATTTTAAACAACACAATACTGTTTTAACTTAGGAAGAGTTCAGACATCAATATTTGGTGGAATAAGCCTGATTTTATATGTGTCTTGGTCTGCTTTCCACCAGTCTTTCACATTGATGTTAGGCTACATTATTGCATGCTAAATGTCTCTGATCAGTGATAGATGAGCTATACCACCTCAACTTATTGGCCCAGCTCAAACCAAATCACCAAATAGGCCTAGCCTACAGTATCGAGACGGAGATTCAGTGAAACCAAATCACCAAATAGGCCTAGCCTACAGTATAGAGACGGAGATTCAGTGAAACCAAATCACCAAATAGGCCTAGCCTACAGTATAGAGACGGAGATTCAGTGAAACCAAATCACCAAATAGGCCTAGCCTACAGTATAGAGACAGAGATTCAGTGAAACCAAATCACCAAATAGGCCTAGCCTACAGTATCGAGACGGAGATTCAGTGAAACCAAATCACCAAATAGGCCTAGCCTACAGTATAGAGACGGAGATTCAGTGAAACCAAATCACCAAATAGGCCTAGCCTACAGTATAGAGACAGAGATTCAGTGAAACCAAATCACCAAATAGGCCTAGCCTACAGTATCGAGACGGAGATTCAGTGAAACCAAATCACCAAATAGGCCTAGCCTACAGTATAGAGACGGAGATTCAGTGAAACCAAATCACCAAATAGGCCAAGCCTACAGTATAGAGACGGAGATTCAGTGAAACCAAATCACCAAATAGGCCTAGCCTACAGTATAGAGACGGAGATTCAGTGAAACCAAATCACCAAATAGGCCTAGCCTACAGTATCGAGACGGAGATTCAGTGAAACCAAATCACCAAATAGGCCTAGCCTACAGTATCGAGACGGAGATTCAGTGAAACCAAATCACCAAATAGGCCTAGCCTACAGTATCGAGACGGAGATTCAGTGAAACCAAATCACCAAATAGGCCTAGCCTACAGTATAGAGACGGAGATTCAGTGAAACCAAATCACCAAATAGGCCTAGCCTACAGTATAGAGAAGGAGATTCAGTGAAACCAAATCACCAAATAGGCCTAGCCTACAGTATCGAGACGGAGATTCAGTGAAACCAAATCACCAAATAGGCCTAGCCTACAGTATCGAGACGGAGATTCAGTGAAACCAAATCACCAAATAGGCCTAGCCTACAGTATCGAGACGGAGATTCAGTGAAACCAAATCACATTGATTGATTATCAGGCAAGTCAGTGAAGTCACATGCTTTTGTTTGGGAAGCAGGACTGGGCTACTAAACAGCTGGCAGTGAAGAGCAAAACATACCACTGGTTAAACTACATAACCTGTCAACGTGTTCTAGTAAACTAACTGATCACGGGCAGTATGCACTCAACTTAGCTAACATTTTCCCCGACCTATTTGTAGCCTAAGCAATATCCAAATGGAAATCTAACATTTATTCATTTATCAAGACGAGTCCCCACTCAATGGCGCTGTCCTAATGAAAACGGTGCTGAAATTATCATCTAGTTGAACACATGTTGGTATTGCTTCAAATCTACTGTTTTACAACAGTAAGCTTCAGTAAGCAATAATTTGATACATGACTTAAATTGCATTAGCCAATAATTTCCTCATCCTGTGATATTAATTCCCACAGTAATTCTTTATGGATCCATCCAGTAGGGCATTTGACCATGTTTGACTGTTTGAGTACTCGCATGAGAGTACGTGCATGGTTTGTTTTCCAGTACTCAAATGAAAAAAATGAAAGAATGTTTTTTAACAAAGGCAGCACTGTAAAAAACTATGTGGGCATTTATCTACAGTACTTTCTGAACGTATTCAGAGCCCTTCTCTTTTTCCACATTTTGTTACGCCTTATTCTGAATAAGTATTCAGACATTCTGCTATGAGACTCGCCTCCCTGACCAAGGCCCTTCTTCCCTGATTGCTTAGTTTGGCTGGAGGCCAGCTCTAGGAACAGTGTTGGTGGTTCTAAACTTCTTCCATTTAAGAATGATGGAGGCCACTGTGTTCTTGGGGACCTTCAATGCTGCAGAAATTGTTTGATACCCTTCCACAGATCCTGTCCAATCAATTACATTAACCACAGGTGGCCTCCAATCAAGTTGTAGAAACATCTCAAGGGTGATCAATGGAAACAGGATGCCCCTGAGCTCAATTTCGAGTATCATAAATGAGCTAAAATTTCAACAAAACAGTTTTTGCTTTGTCATTACGGGGTATTGTGTGAAGATTGATGAGGGGATTTTTTTCCCCAGTCCATTTTAGAACAAGGCTGTAATGTAACAACAAGTGGAAAAAGTCAAGGGGTCTGAATATTTTCCTAATGCACTGTATAAAAACTTAGTGATGCTTGGCTTGGTTAATTTTTTGTTGTGTCCTGCAAATGCACATGTACAAATGGAACACTAGAGTCAAAGTAAATTAATGTTGTCTTCAAAACAAAATTTAGACCAAATAGTTTTTACAGTTTTTCAAAATGTTTTTATCCCTGGTTAAAGATGGAGTTTTGACGTCAGTTGGGGTACTCATGTCCATTCCTAGCATCCTGTGGTTGTTAAGAAAACCGTGCACTGCTTAGCGCTGGGCTATGCCAAGAGATTGGTGAAGTGACATGCCTTACAAAGTTTAGAACTGCAAGGAGGACAGTTAATGGGCGTTGCCTAACACCTATCAAGAGTTTAAGAGTCTTTCCACTGGGATTCTCTGCCTCTAACCCTATTACAGGGGCTGAGTCACTGGCTTACTGGGGCTCTCTCATGCCGTCCCTGGAGGGGGTGCGTCACCTGAGGGGGTTGATTCACTGTTGTGGTCATCCTGTCTGGGTTGGCGCCCCCCCCTTGGGTTGTGCCGTGGCGGAGATCTTTGTGGGCTATACTCAGCCTTGTCTCAGGATGGTAAGTTGGTGGTTGAAGATATCCCTCTAGTGGTGTGGGGGCTGTGCTTTGGCAAAGTGGGTGGGGTTATATCCTTCCTGTTTGGCCCTGTCCGGGGTGTCCTCGGATGGGGCCACAGTGTCTCCTGACCCCTCCTGTCTCAGCCTCCAGTATTTATGCTGCAGTAGTTTATGTGTCGGGGGGCTGGGGTCAGTTTGTTATATCTGGAGTACTTCTCCTGTCCTATTCGGTGTCCTGTGTGAATCTAAGTGTGCGTTCTCTAATGTCTCCCTCTCTTCTCTCTTTCTTTCTCTCTCTCGGAGGACCTGAGCCCTAGGACCATGCCCCAGGACTACCTGACATGATGAATCCTTGCTGTCCCCAGTCCACCTGGCCATGCTGCTGTTCCAGTTTCAACTGACCTGAGCCCTAGGACCATGCCCCAGGACTACCTGACATGATGACTCCTTGCTGTCCCCAGTCCACCTGGCCATGCTGCTGCTCCAGTTTCAACTTCCACCTGACTGTGCTGCTGCTCCAGTTTCAACTGTTCTGCCTTATTATTATTCGACCATGCTGGTCATTTATGAACATTTGAACATCTTGGCCATGTTCTGTTATAATCTCCACCCGGCACAGCCAGAAGAGGACTGGCCACCCCACATAGCCTGGTTCCTCTCTAGGTTTCTTCCTAGGTTTTGGCCTTTCTAGGGAGTTTTTCCTAGCCACCGTGCTTCTACACCTGCATTGCTTGCTGTTTGGGGTTTTAGGCTGGGTTTCTGTACAGCACTTTGAGATATCAGCTGATGTACGAAGGGCTATATAAATAAATTTGATTTGATTTGATTTGATTTAAGAGCATAGTGGTGCCTCAGGGCTACGTTTCAAGCCGTAGGCAGAACTTTGTGTTGTTCTTCTATTAGCTACTGCTAAGCTAGCTCTATAGTGACTCATCACCCAACAAGACACTGACATTAGCCACCGCTAAGCTAGCTCTACAGTGACTCATCCATAGAACATCACCCAACTAGTCTGACATTAGCCAATGCTAAGCTAGCTCGACAGTGACTCATCCATAGAACATCACCCAACAAGAGACTGACATTAGTCCCCGCTAAGCTAGCTCTACAGTGACTCATCCATAGGACATCACCCAACAAGCGACTGACATTAGCCCCTGCTAAGCTAGCTCTACAGTGACTCATCAATAGAACATCACCCAACTAGTCTGACATTAGCCAACGCTAAGCTAGCTCTACAGTGACTCATCCATAGAACATCACCCAACTAGTCTGACATTAGTCAACGCTAAGCTAGCTCTACAGTGACTCATCCATAGGACATCACCCAACAAGAGACTGACATTAGCCAACGCTAAGCTAGCTCTACAGTGACTCATCCATAGGACATCACCCAACAACAGACTGACATTAGCCAACGCTAAGCTAGCTCTACAGTGACTCATTCATAGGACATCACCCAACAAGAGACTGACATTAGCCACAGCTAAGCTAGCTTTACAGTGACTCATCCATAGAACATCACCCAACTAGTCTGACATTAGCCACTGCTAAGCTAGCTCTATAGTGACTCATCCATAGAACATCACCCAACTAGTCTGACATTAGCCACAGCTAAACTAGCTTTACAGTGACTCATCCATAGAACATCACCCAACTAGTCTGACATTAGCCACTGCTAAGCTAGCTTTACAGTGACTCATCCATAGAACATCACCCAACTAGTCTGACATTAGCCACAGCTAAGCTAGCTTTACAGTGACGCATCATTAGAACATCACCCAACAAGAGTCTCCCATTAGCCACCGCTAAGCTAGCTCTACAGTGACTCATCATTAGAACATCACCCAACAAGAGTGTTTCTCTGTGTTTCTATAAGAAAGCTCATATCTAACTGACTGATTCAGAGGGGTTGGGTTAAATGCAGAAGACACATTTCAGTTGAAGGCATTCAGTTGTACAACTGACTAGGTATCCCCCCCTTTCCCTAAGAACACACTGACACACTCAAATACATGCACGAAAGCACTTCATAGTGGACTTCCTGGTTGTTGTGTGTGTGTATGGTTCAGTGGTGCTCAGTGTGTGTGTATGGTTCAGTGGTGCTCAGTGTGTGTGTATGGTTCAGTGGTGCTCAGTGTGTGTGTATGGTTCAGTGGTGCTCAGTGCTCAGTGTGTGTGTATGGTTCAGTGGTGCTCAGTGCTCAGTGTGTGTGTATGGTTCAGTGGTGCTCAGTGCTCAGTGTGTGTGTATGGTTCAGTGGTGCTCAGTGTTTAGTGCTCAGTGTGTGTGTAGTGATGTTAGTGGTGCTCAGTAGTGTTCAGTGGTGCTCAGTGCTCAGTGTGTGTGTATAGTTCAGTGGTACTCAGTGGTACTCAGTGCTCCGTGTGTGTGTGTGTGTGTGTGTGTGTGTGTGTGTGTGTGTGTGTGTGTGCGTGCGTGCGTGCCTGTGTGTGTGTTCCAGTGGGCAGGTGAGACAGATCTCAGGAGAAGGCCGGGTGCTAAGAGAGAGAGGTCTGGGTTAGATGAGAGTGCGTGTTTGTATGGATGGAAAAGGGGTATAAGAGCAATGGCGTGTGTATAGGGGTGTAGGTTGTGATTGGGGAGTGTGTGTAGGGGTGTAGGTTGTGATTGGGGAGTGTGTGTAGGGGTGTAGGTTGTGATTGGGGAGTGTGTGTAGGGGTGTAGGTTGTGATTGGGGAGTGTGTGTAGGGGTGTAGGTTGTGATTGGGGAGTGTGTGTAGGGGTGTAGGTTGTGATTGGGGAGTGTGTGTAGGGGTGTAGGTTGTGATTGCGGGGGAGGGGTGTGTGTGATTGGGGGGTGTAGGTTGTGATTGGGGAGTGTGTGTAGGGGTGTAGGTTGTGATTGGGGAGTGTAGGTTTGTGATTGTAGGGTGTGTGTGTAGGGGTGTAGGTTGTGATTGGGGAGTGTGTGTAGGGGTGTAGGTTGTGATTGGGGAGTGTGTGTGTGGGAAAGTCATTGGAATGCACACACTCCTCTACTCTCATCCATAATGTAACTGTACCAGTCAGTAAGGCCTCAACCCCTCCCTCTCTCTCCCTAGACTGATGAACACAGTAGTGTCACTCTTCCTTCTCCCTCCCCTACATTTTATCTCTCACTCCATCCTCTCCCTCTCCTCCCTCCACTCCATCCTCTCCCTCTCCTCCCTCCACTCCATCCCTCTCGTCATCCTCTCCCCCTCCCTACCTCCCTCCTTACTTCCATCCTTACCTCCCTCTCTCCACTCCATCCCTTCCCTCTCCTTACCTCCCTCCCTCCTTACCTCCCTCCACTCATCCTCATCCTTTCTCTCCCTCCTTCTCCTTTACACCCTCCCTCCCTCTCTCCACCATCCCTCTCTCTCCATCCTCTCCCTCTCCTTACCTCCCTCCCTCCTTACCTCCCTCCACTCATCCTCATCCTTTCTCTCCCTCCTTCTCCTTTACACCCTCCCTCCCTCTCTCCACTCCATCCCTCTCTCTCCATCCTCTCCCTCTCCTTACCTCCCTCCCTCCCTATCCCCTCCCTCTCCTTACCTCGCTCCCTCCCTCTCTCCCCCTCTCCTTTCTTCTCTCTCTCTCTCCTGATATCTCTGTCTCCAGTTCTATCTGACATCATCATTGACATAGGGATGGGAATGCCGGACAATCCATTTTCCCATAACCCTCCACAGTGTCTTGGTCCCTAGAACAACTTACTGGATGACTAAGACATCGTCGTATCATCTTTAATAGTAAATGGATTCACAGTTTCCCACACATCATCACTTTCTTCTTCTCCTCCTTCAACACTAGCCGTCCAGCCCTCCTTTCATCCTCCCTTTCTTCATTCAATCCTCTCAATTGCCTTCTCATTACAGCTGAAAAGGAGGAGAAGGAATCAGTAGAACTGTCTGGCTGCTTTACTGCATATCTTGCTGACTTTAGCCCGTTAGCGTATTAGCACTCTGCATTGGGGTTGTGTGTTTTTTTTTAGCTGAGTCATGCTAGCCAGGGGTTAAATAATAGCGGTAGGGATAATGACTGGGTTTGGAGACAAAGACAGGTGAGGCAGCACAGTGTGTGTGGTGTTTTGACTTTGATCATCTGTCCAGAGGTGTGTCATTATATTCCAGACAAACACTAATACTGTCTAGATCCTTCCCTCCCTCTCTCCCTCCCTCCTTCCCGAGTGGTGCAGTGGTCCAAGGCACTGCATCTCAGTGCAAGAGGAGTAACTACAGTCCCTGGTTCAAATCCAGGCTGAATCACATCTGGCTGTGATTGGGAGCCCCATAGGGTGGTGCACAATTGGCCCGGGGTAGGCTGTCATTGTAAATAAAAATGTGTTCTTAACTGACTTGTCTAGTTTAATAACATATATATTTTTTAATCTAATGCTCTACATCTCCCTCTCTCTTTCTCAATATCTCTCACCACCTGCTGAGCAGTGAATGGGTGTTAGAGTGCTGTGTGAGGCCTCCGACCACAAGGCATTACAGAGGGTAGTGTGTAAAAGAGGGCTTCGAAACAGCTTCTACCCCCAAGCCATAAGTCTCCTGAACAGCTAATCAAAGGGCTACCCAGACCCCTCTTTTACACTGCTGCTACTCTCTGTTTATGATCTATGCATAGTCACTTTAATTCTACCTACATGTACATATTACCTCAATTACCCCGACTAACCAGCACATTGACTCTGTACCGGTACCCCCTGTATATAGCCTTGTTGTTATTTTACTGCTATTATTTGTTACTTTTATTTTCTATTTAAACAGTTTTACTTATCTATTTTTTACTTAACACTTATTTT
>NW_024608501.1:17500-64936 GCF_018296145.1 Oncorhynchus tshawytscha
GGCCTGTCTGGATTAGATTACCTGATAGAGCTCAGACATCTGTATATAGGCCTGTCTGGATTAGATTACCTGATAGAGCTCAGACATCTGTATATAGGCCTGTCTGGATTAGATTACCTGAAAGAGCTCGGACATCTGTATATAGGCCTGTCTGGATTACATTACCTGAAAGAGCTCGGAGATCTGTATATAGGCCTGTCTGGATTAGATTACCTGATAGAGCTCAGACATCTGTATATAGGCCTGTCTGGATTAGATTACCTGATAGAGCTCAGACATCTGTATATAGGCCTATGTCTGGATTTGATTACCTGATAGAGCTCAGACATCTGTATATAGGCCTATGTCTGGATTTGATTACCTGATAGAGCTCGGACATCTGTATATAGGCCTATGTCTGGATTTGATTACCTGATAGAGCTCGGACATCTGTATATAGGCCTATGTCTGGATTTGATTACCTGATAGAGCTCGGACATCTGTATATAGGCCTGTCTGGATTAGATTACCTGATAGAGCTCAGACATCTGTATATAGGCCTATGTCTGGATTTGATTACCTGATAGAGCTCAGACATCTGTATATAGGCCTATGTCTGGATTTGTTTACCTGATAGTGCTCGGACATCTGTATATAGGCCTATGTCTGGATTTGATTACCTGAAAGAGCTCAGACATCTGTATATAGGCCTATGTCTGGATTTGTTTACCTGATAGTGCTCGGACATCTGTATATAGGCCTGTCTGGATTAGATTACCCGATAGAGCTCAGACATCTGTATATAGGCCTGTCTGGATTAGATTACCTGATAGAGCTCAGACATCTGTATATAGGCCTGTCTGGGTTAGATTACCCGATAGAGCTCAGACATCTGTATACAGGCCTCTCCGGATTAGATTACCTGAAAGAGCTCGGACATCTGTATATAGGCCTGTCTGGGTTAGATTACCCGATAGAGCTCAGACATCTGTATATTGGCCTGTCTGGATTAGATTACTTGATAGAGCTCAGACATCTGTATATAGGCCTGTCTGGATTAGATTACCTGATAGAGCTCAGACATCTGTATATAGGCCTGTCTGGATTAGATTACCTGATAGAGCTCAGACATCTGTATATAGGCCTGTCTGGGTTAGATTACCTGATAGAGCTCAGACATCTGTATATAGGCCTGTCTGGATTAGATTACCTGATAGAGCTCAGACATCTGTATATAGGCCTGTCTGGATTAGATTACCTGATAGAGCTCAGACATCTGTATATAGGCCTGTCTGGATTAGATTACCTGATAGAGCTCAGACATCTGTATATAGGCCTGTCTGGATTAGATTACCTGATAGAGCTCAGACATCTGTATATAGGCCTGTCTGGGTTAGATTACCTGATAGAGCTCAGACATCTGTATACAGGCCTGTCTGGATTAGATTACCTGATAGAGCTCAGACATCTGTATACAGGCCTGTCTGGATTAGATTACCTGATAGAGCTCAGACATCTATATACAGGCCTGTCTGGATTAGATTACCTGACAGAGCTCAGACATCTGTATAAAGGCCTGTCTGGATTAGATTACCTGATAGAGCTCAGACATCTGTGTATAGGCCTGTCTGGGTTAGATTACCTGATAGAGCTCAGACATCTGTATAAAGGCCTGTCTGGATTAGATTACCTGATAGAGCTCAGACATCTGTGTATAGGCCTGTCTGGATTAGATTACCTGATAGAGCTCAGACATCTGTATATAGGCCTGTCTGGATTAGATTACCTGATAGAGCTCAGACATCTGTATAAAGGCCTGTCTGGGTTAGATTACCTGATAGAGCTCAGACATCTGTATAAAGGCCTGTCTGGATTAGATTCCCTGATAGAGCTCAGACATCTGTATACAGGCCTGTCTGGATTAGATTACCTGATAGAGCTCAGACATCTGTATAAAGGCCTGTCTGGATTAGATTCCCTGATAGAGCTCAGACATCTGTATATAGGCCTGTCTGGATTAGATTACCTGATAGAGCTCAGACATCTGTATATTGGCCTGTCTGGATTAGATTACCTGATAGAGCTCAGACATCTGTATACAGGCCTGTCTGGATTAGATTACCTGACAGAGCTCAGACATCTGTATAAAGGCCTGTCTGGATTAGATTACCTGATAGAGCTCAGACATCTGTATATAGGCCTGTCTGGATTAGATTACCTGATAGAGCTCAGACATCTGTATATAGGCCTGTCTGGGTTAGATTACCTGATAGAGCTCAGACATCTGTATAAAGGCCTGTCTGGATTAGATTACCTGATAGAGCTCAGACATCTGTATAAAGGCCTGTCTGGATTAGATTCCCTGATAGAGCTCAGACATCTGTATACAGGCCTGTCTGGATTAGATTACCTGATAGAGCTCAGACATCTGTATAAAGGCCTGTCTGGATTAGATTACCTGATAGAGCTCAGACATCTGTATATAGGCCTGTCTGGATTAGATTACCTGATAGAGCTCAGACATCTGTATAAAGGCCTGTCTGGGTTAGATTACCTGATAGAGCTCAGACATCTGTATAAAGGCCTGTCTGGATTAGATTCCCTGATAGAGCTCAGACATCTGTATAAAGGCCTGTCTGGATTAGATTACCTGATAGAGCTCAGACATCTGTATAAAGGCCTGTCTGGATTAGATTCCCTGATAGAGCTCAGACATCTGTATACAGGCCTGTCTGGATTAGATTACCTGATAGAGCTCAGACATCTGTATATAGGCCTGTCTGGATTAGATTACCTGATAGAGCTCAGACATCTGTATACAGGCCTGTCTGGATTAGATTACCTGATAGAGCTCAGACATCTGTATAAAGGCCTGTCTGGATTAGATTCCCTGATAGAGCTCAGACATCTGTATACAGGCCTGTCTGGATTAGATTACCTGACAGAGCTCAGACATCTGTATAAAGGCCTGTAAAGCGCATTCAGAAAGTATTCTGTCCCCTTGACTTGTTCCACATTTTGTTACATTACAGCCTTGTTCTAAAAATGGATTAAATTAAAAAATGTCCTCATCAATCGACACACAATACCCCAAAATGACAAAGCAAAGAGTTTTTTTTTCAAAATACCTTATTTACATAAGTATTCAGACCCTTTGCTATGAGACTTGAAATTGAGCTCAGGTGCATCCTGTTTCCATTGATCATCCTTGAGATGTTTCTACAACTTGATTGGAGTCCCACGCCATGACGAAGGAATTGTCCTTAAAGCTCTGATAACAGGATTTCTAAAAACCTGGTTTTGCTTTGTCATGATGGGGTATTGTGTGTAGATTGATGAGGGGAAAAACTATTTAATCAGCTTAATCAGCGTAACCAGCTTCCCACTATTCAACCCTCAGTCCTGCCTGTAACAAAACGTAACAAAATGTGGAAAAAGTGAAGCGGTCTGAATACTACCCAAATGCACTGCATATCAATCTTGAACGGGATGACTTATTTTGGATGCAATTTGCCTGGAATTAATGGAGAGCGAGAACGAGTGCTCTGATTCAAGGCAATGATATGAGTGTTTTAAAACGCCGCAGCTGCAATAGAAAAGAACAATCTTTACAATTGAAAAATAAGGTGACGCCTGAATGCCAGAGGGAGATGGGTGAATTAGTAACACTGATGCATCGACTACGCTGCAGTAAATGTAGGCCTACCTGTCACAGTACATAAAGTGACCATGATGAGAGGATAGGTCTCCATCCAGTGTGCTGTCTGTCCCCACCCTGAGCGGGGATTCATCATGCAGCCATAGAGAAGACAGATGTAGACATCACATGTCATTTAACAGTTCCATTTCACGCCATGCTGGTCATGCAAATAATTCATTCCAATGTACAGGTTTTTACAGTTATTTATCACGAGAAAAGGGAATGGTTTGGTGTGGTAAATCTCCGTAACCAGCTTCCCACTATTCAACCCTCAGTCCTGCCTGTCACACTCACGCTTAATCTCTGCACTAACACGCACGCACGCACGCACGCACGCACGCACGCACGCACACACACACACACACACACACATCTCATATCATCAACAGTGTATTTCCAATTCCTAACCGCCTGTTAGACAAAGCATGTTGGGCAACTGTTAGGGTTTAATGTGAATTCCACACTATCAGTTTGGCAGAGATTGTGTTTTCTACTTGTTGAGACTTGCATCCAGACAATACTGTCAGTGTCAACCACAAACAATCACTAGTCATGTCTTCCAGGAGAGGAAAAAATGAGAGAGAGAGAGAGAGAGAGAGAGACCGTAGACATACATTCTTTTATCCATCAGTTATTTGTCCAGGTATGTAAGTCATTGAGGGAAAAGTCGACCCAACAATAACATCCTGGTTATTGCAAAATGTGTATCCCAGTAGCCTAAGTCCCACAGCTGTTAGTACTGTATCGCCATCTCCTACAGATGTACAATCTTAATTTGCCAGAGAACTTTCCTGCAATGCAAGGAATGTTATACTTGTAGTGTATCTGAGGTTTCTAAATGCTTCTGAAGTTTTTAAATCCCACTTTGAATTTTCAGACCTGATTTTCCCTTACGGAAAATGTATCAATCCCCACAGGAATGTAAACGAATTATAATCCTCATAATAATTCACTGTTGCTGCAGGATTATTTTCCTGCTGTAGCAAACTGGCTCAAATTACCATCCTACATCTGTATGGTCGTTGTCATGAGTTGGTAAAACAGCACAAACAGATGTGGGCCCCTAGAACAGTAGCCTCTCCAAGCGTTAAACGCTGTTGACCTTCGACCTTTCACAGTGTGTACGGTCCAGGAGCAACAAAAGGACAGGTCAGCACAAAGAGAAAGAAAAAGGAAAAGAAAAACAGATCAGGTGATACCGCAGTCTACGAGAGAGAGAGAGAGAGAGAGAGAGACCACCATCTCTCTCTCCCTCCCTCCCTCCCTCCCTCCCTCCCTCCCTCCCTCCCTCCCTCCCTCCCTCCCTCCCTCCCTCCCTCCCTCCCTCCCTCCCCCTCCCTCCCTGCCTCCCTCCCTCCCTCCCTCCCTCCCTCCCTCCCTGCCCGCACGCCCACCCACCCACCTACCTACCTACCTACAGTGGGGAGAACAAGTATTTGATACACTGCCGATTTTGCAGGTTTTCCTACTTACAAAGCATGTAGAGGTCTGTAAGTTGTATCATAGGTACACTTCAACTGTGAGAGACGGAATCTAAAACAAAAATCCAGAAAATCACATTGGATGATTTTTAAGTAATTCATCTTCAATGCTCTTACTGAGGGAAGGAGGTTGTTGGCCAAGATCTCGCAATACATGGCCCCATCCATCCTCCCCTCAATACGGTGCAGTCGGCCTGTCCCCTTTGCAGAAAAGCATCCCCAAAGAATGATGCTTCCACCTCCATGCTTTACGGTTGGGATGGTGTTCTTGGGGTTGTACTCATCCTTCTTCTTCCTCCAAACACGGCGAGTGGAGTTTAGACCAAAAAGCTCTATTTTTGTCTCATCAGACCCCATGACCTTCGCCCATTCCTCCTCTGGATCATCCAGATGGTCATTGGCAAAAAAAACCTGCAAAATCGGCAGTGTATCAAATACTTGTTCTCCCCACTGTACGCACCTACCTACCTACATTGTTTAATAGGGAGTCAGTTATGAAAGAACTGTGATGACATTCTAAATGCAGACTGAAAGCTTCTAGAATGTTGCTGCTTCAGTGTGGAATCAGCAGAATGATAGCCAATTAACATGAAAAGTGATTTGAGACTGATGGTGCGTGTCTGCCTGCCTGCGTGTCTGCCTGCGTGTCTGCCTGCCCCTGCATGTCTGCCTGCGTGTTTGCCTGCCTGCGTGCCTGTCTGCCTGTGTGTCTGCCTGCGTGTCTGCCTGCTTGTTTGCCCGTGTGTCTGCCTGCCTGTCTGCCTGTCTGCCTGCGTGTTTGCCCGTGTGTCTGCCTGCCTGTCTGCCTGTGTGCCTGCGTGTCTGCCTGTCTGCCTGTGTGCCTGCGTGTTTGCCCGTGTGTCTGCCTGCGTGTCTGCCTGTCTGCCTGTGTGCCTGCGTGTTTGCCCGTGTGTCTGCCTGCGTGTCTGCCTGTCTGCCTGTGTGCCTGCGTGTCTGCCTGCGTGTCTGCCTGTCTGCCTGTGTGCCTGCGTGTTTGCCCGTGTGTCTGCCTGCGTGTCTGCCTGTCTGCCTGTGTGCCTGCGTGTCTGCCTGTCTGCCTGCGTGTTTGCCCGTGTGTCTGACTGCCTGTCTGCCTGCGTGTCTGCCTGTCTGCCTGTGTGCCTGCGTGTGTGTGTTGATTGTTGAATCATCACCATAATGTATTAAAACACCGCTCAGGGTAACTGAAACTGGAATGGGCTGTATATCATGTTGGACAGGTGGCGTGTTACAGGAAGTGGCGTAGACACTGAGAAACAGTGGTCTGAATCAGCCAAACTAACAGTTCCCTTTTCACAACTCTATCTCATTCGCCAGATAAATATGCAGGTCAATGCTTAGCCAACAGTAAGTTCAATAGAGAAATGGTAAATGAACTAGTTCCACATTACACTCTCTCGTGTTGAGAGTTTTTGAGGACAAACAAAAGGCACATTGAAAAGCACAACACTCTAAAGGAGATATTATTCAAATGGGCTTCCAATGGGGCAGCAACAGTCTTCCCCCACACACCCACAGGTCATAAGGGTCAGTAACAGTCTTCCCCACACACCCACAGGTCATAACGGTCAGTAACAGTCTTCCCCCACACACCCACAGGTCATAAGGGTCAGTAACAGTCTTCCCCCACACACCCACAGGTCATAAGGGTCAGTAACAGTCTTCCCCCACACACCCACTGGTCATAAGGGGCAGCAGGTATTCTAGTGGTTAGAGCGAATCCCTGAGCTGACAAGGTAAACATCTGTCGTTCTGCCCCTGAACAAGGCAGTTAACCCGCTGTTCCTAGGACATCATTGAAAATAAGAGTTTGTTCTTAAATGACTTGCCTAGGTATAAAAAAAAAAGCAAGTCATAACCAACCAAGTCAGAAGCTGGTTCTCTTCTAAATACAGAATGAGGGCCATATACCAGCATTGGTAGAATGACTCATGATAGTATGAGTATTGGGTTGAGACAGCTGCAGAGAGACAGGACATCTTAAAAGCTTCCAACTAACAATAAGCCTCCTATCCAATCATTCTAGTGACATTTTTAAAGCTTCTGAGAGAACTGATTACAGGCCTTAGTTCAACCAAGACAAAGCCTCCTATCTAATCATTAACAGCATTAGGGTCATGTCAGGTAATACCTCATGTACAAAAACCTCTATATTACGGCTGAGAACAGCACTTTAAAATCTTCATACAATGAATGACTGTAAACTAATCTACCGTAACTGTATCATGCCAACACAGTGAGTCAGTGTACCTGGACAGGTCCAGACCTGGGTGAATCATTCTCTCTCTCTCTCCCCCCTCTCTCTCCTCTCTCTCTCTCTCTCTCCCTCTCTCTCTCAAACACCTTCCAAGTAGAGGAGTGTTGCTAGCAGAATCCGTCCAGTTCATAAACCATGCTCTCCAATCATCTCTATCTCCCTTTGTCTCCCTCTCTCTCCCTTTGTCTCCCTCTCTCTCTCTCTCTCTCACTGTCTCTCCCTCTCCATGCCTCTCTCTCATTCAGACACAGAACCACAGCTATGCATGCTTGAAGAATGGTCTTTAAACATCCACCTGGAATTCAGTTTGTGTGACCGTAGACAGAAGGTCTGGTGTTCCATGGGACCGTGGCCACGTTCCCAATCCCACTCCGGGAATATCTCTCATCAGCCCCTGTCATCATTCCCAAATGAAATTGGCCCATTTACTTTGCACTGTACACTATTGTGTTTTCTCTTGCTCAAATAATGGCCGCCACGGATTTCAAGAAATGTTGCGTAATTTTTTCTCATATGTTGCCTGACTACAATATTTTAGCTTGATACGTTAATAAATACATGCTGTGTTAATTTTGGCATGTTTACCTGCTACGTACCCTAAAAAGCAAGCCCATTATAAGTCAATAAGGCTAGCTACTAGTACTGGGAGCTTGCCAGATAGCCACGAAGAATTGTTAGCTACTAAACCAAAAATAATTTACATCTAGCTCACATAATATTCGTTTTAGGTCGTTTTTGCCTGTTAAATGATCTGTTTAGCTACATTATTATAATTCACAAATAGCTAACTGATAGTTATGAAAACGTTTGCTTTGTGTGTATCTTGTTTCGTCTCTATTGCCATTGTTGTCCTGGCTGGAAGACGGTCCAGTGAAGGAGTGCTGTAACATTAAGTCCATAGTAAGTCAATAGGGATAACTGGCTATCTACCTAGCCCTGAAGAATTGGTAGTTACCCATGAAAAATGTACATCTACATTGCATAACATTGGGGAGGACGGGCTAAAGTGACTATGCATAGATCATAAACAAAGAGTAGCTGCAGCATAAAAGGGGGGGTGGGTAGTCTTATGGCTTGGGGGTGGGGCCACAGTGTCTCCTGACCCCTCCTGTCTCAGCCTCCAGTATTTATGCTGCAGTAGTTTATGTGTCGGGGGGCTAGGGTCAGTGTGTTATATCTGGAGAATTTCTCCTGTCTTATCCAGTGTCCTGTGTGAATTTAAGTATGCTCTCTCTAATTCTCTCTTTCTTTCTCTCTTTCTCTAAGGTAAACTGAGCCCTAGGACCATGCCTCAGGACTACCTGGCATGATGACTCCTTGCTGTCCCCAGTCCACCTGGCCGTGCTGCTGAGCATGCGGGTGATTTATGAACATTTGAACATCTAGGCCATGTTCTGTTATAATCTCCAGCCGGCACAGCCAGAAGAGGACCACCTCTCATAGCCTCTCATAGCCTCTCATAGCCTGGATCCTCTCTAGGTTTCTTCCTAGGTTTTGGCCTTTCTAGGGAGTTTTTCCTAGCCACCGTGCTTCTACACCTGCATTGCTTGCTGTTTGGGGTTTTAGGCTGGGTTTCTGTACAGCACTTTGAGATATCAGTTGATGTAAGAATACATTTTATTTTATTTTATTTGGGGTAGAAGCTGTCAAGAACCCTTTTTGACCTAGACTTGGCGCTCCGGTAATGCTTCCAGTGTTGGCCTTCCTCTGACACTGCCTCGTATAGCGGTCCTGGATGTTAGGAAGCTTGGCCCCGGATATGTACTGGGCCGTACGCACTACCCTCTGTAGTGCCTTGCGGTCGGAGTCCGAGCAGTTGCCGTACCATCCAGTGATGTAACCAGTCAGGATACACTCGATAGCGCAGCTGTAAAACCTTTTGAGGATCTGAGGAACCAGGCCAAATCTTTTCCTGAGGGGGAATAGGCTTTGTTGTGCCCTCTTCACGACTGTCTTAGTGTGTTTGGACCATGATAGTTTGTTGGTGATGTGGACGTTAAGGAACTTGAAGCTCTCAACCTACTCCACTACAGCCCCATCGATGAGAATGGGGGCGTGCTCGGTCCTCCTTTTCCTGTAGTCCACAATCATCTCCTTTGTCTTGATCACATTGAGGGAGAGGTTGTTGTCCTGGCACCACACGTTCAGGTCTCTGACCTACTCCCTATAGGCTGTCTCATCATTGTCGGTGATCAGGCCTACCACTGTTGTGTCATCAGAAAACTTGATGATGGTGTTGGAGTCATGTCTGGCCATGCAGTCATGAGTGAACAGGGAGTACAGGAGGGGACTGAGAACGCACCCCTGAGGGGCCCCAGTGTTGAGGATCAGTGTGGCGGATGTGTTGTTACCTACACTTACCACCTATGGGCGGTCCGTCAGGAAGTCCAGGATCCAGTTGCAGAGGGAGGTGTTTAGTCCCAGGGTCCTTAGCTTAGTGACGAGCATTAAGGGTACTATGGTGTTGAACGCTAAACTGTAATCAGTGAATAGCATTAACACATTGGTGTTCCTTTTGTCCAGGTGGGAAAGGGCAGTGTTGAGTGCAATAGAGATTGCATCATCTGTGGATCTGTTGGGGCGGTATGCAAATTGGAGTGGGTCCAGAGTGTCTGAGATAATGGTGTTTCAAAGCACTTCATGGCTACAGACGTGAGTGTTTAGGGTCGTAGTACTTTAGGTAGGTAACCTTAGTGTTCTTGGGCACAGGGACTATTGTGGTCTGCTTCAAACATTACAGACTCAGTCAGGGACAGGTTGAAAATGTCAGTGAAGACACTTGCCAGTTGGTCAGCGCATGCTTGGAGTACACGTCCTCGTAATCCATCTGGACTTGTGTCCTTGTGAGTGTTGACCTGTCTAAAGGTCTTATTCACATCGGCTACGGAGAGCGTGATCACACAGTCGTCCAGAACAGCTGATGCTCTCATGCATGCTTCAGTGTTACTTGCCCCGAAGCGAGCATAGAAGTAATGTAGCTCGTCTGGTAGACTCGTGTCACTGGGCAGCTTGCGGCTGTGCTTCCCTTTGTAGTCTGTAATAGTTTGCAAATACATCAAACACATGGTTTCCATGTTTGATGCCATTCCATTCGCTCCGTTCCAGCCATTATTATGAGCCGTTCTCCCCTCAGCAGCCTACACTGACTTCAGTGATACCATAACATAACACTCCTACAAACATGGCTATTCACTGTTACAGTAAAACAGCGTTGCTGTTCAGAAGTAACGATACACTGGCCTATAAGCGTATAACATGACAGCTGTGCCTACCTTCACAAGTCAATACCGTCTCAATCTTCATAGAGGGTGGAAAGACAGCTAGCCATTCACTGTTAGAACAACGCTGCTGTTCTTCAGTCTTTGGCAACACTACAGATTAAACTGTGACGCCTCCCTTCACAAGCCAAACCCAAGAGATTGATATTTGGTGCTGAGAGAGAGAGAGAGAGAGAGAGAGAGAGAGAGAGAGAGAGAGAGAGAGACTCCTTCACTGACCCACATGGGAAAAACCTTCTGAAACACACGCACGTACGTACGTGTATACGCACACACACCCTCCACCCTTATCCTGCCAGATTCAACCAACTCCGAACCAGTCAGAGACACAGGATCTCCTCTCACCTGATCTTCCCAAACAACACATGTATAAATAATGACAGTGATGTCAAGTTACAATACGTCCTGTATTTTTGGTTTTATGCACATGTTGTCAGTGACAGATTAGGAACAACACACCTGATATTGTTTCTCTCTAGCACCAGTGGGTAGTGTTCAGCGTCCCTTAGAGTACCTGGTCACACCCAGGTCACACAATAATACATATGGCATTTAGCAGACGCTTTCACACAAAGTGACTTACAGTCACGCAGGCATACATTTTATGTTTGGGTGGTCCTGGGAATAGTCCCTCACAGTACATAGATGACAATGACGTATGTCTTCTCTGAAACAACAACCCTGATATTCCTATCACATGAACACCAATGGCAGTATTCCACTGAGTAACCTGGTCAGTGGTCACACCCCTATAGTCTACTCTCAGTGTTCCACTGAGTAACCTGGTCAGTGGTCACACCCCTATAGTCTCCTCTCAGTGTTCCATAGTGTAACCTGCACCGCACTAACTAAACCAATGGAGGTGTTAGAGGAGTCTCATTTAGGACCAGACACCTTCCTCCTTCTTCCTCCTCCTTCAGTCTTGGCTGTAAGATGACCAGACCAGCATTGTGTTGTGTAATAAACTGTCCCAGGGAAAGAGGAGAGCCTGACAAAAGATAAGCTGCACGTCCCTTGTTGACCAAACCTGAGGAGTTGTTGAAGGTGAGGTAAAAGGTACCCAAACATGGAAAGAATTTGGAAATAGCCACCTTTTATACCAGAATCCTCAGTCAGATTGTACTACTCCCACACACACACACACACACACACACACACACACACACACACACAGAGAGAGAGAGAGTCTATTGTGAAAACCACATATGCTGAGACTTCTGGCAATGGCGAAGCTCTAACAAGACGTGTCTGCATAGTGTCCTCGAACTTTCAAACAATTTGAAGGCGTTTTGACACACATAAAATATGCCCAATATGTCAAAGCCTCAGATGAAGCATGAAAAAATGCCCCTCTCTGACAGCCCTTCTTTGGCCTCGGCGGATGCTAACGCGGAAGAAGCACCAGCATGGTTCAGAATGGAGATGGACAAGGGTATAACAAAGATCCAAGAGACAGTTTCTGAACGCCTCAGAAAAATGTATGTACTGGTCGATAAACTCCACGAAGACCAGAAAGTCACAAAGGGACGAGTGACAAAGTTAGAAAAAGACCATGCTGACCACCAGGCTGCCATCCTGGACGTCCGCGAGGAAGTGCACCAAAAAATACAAGACGTTGGAAGTCGCCATCTCTAAACTCAAGGAGAAATTTGATTATTATGAACATTTCCAAAGGCGCTCGAATTTGAGACTTCAAGGTTTCCCGGAGGCCGTAAAGGGAAGAGACGCGATCTCCTTTCTACAGGAATGGATTCCCAAAATTCTGGATCTACCCCCTCCAGCGCACCCACTGGAGACCGAGAGGGCCCATCGCACCCTACGGAGGCGGCTGCCTGGCCAGGTTGCACACAGGGCATTTGTCATTACATTTCTACACTACCAGGACACTGTTCGCATCCTCTCTGCTGCCCGAGCAAAGGGAGAGCTCAAGTACGGAGATGCCAGAATCATGATCTTTTCGGCTCTTTCTCCCACACTACACAAGAGGAGGATGGCTTTCTTCCCAGTGAAGAGACTTCTGCGTCAGGCTGGCTTGGCATATGGCCTGCGCTACCCAGCGACTTTGTGGAGCGAAACCAAGAATGGTGAGCGCACATTTGACTCTGTGAAGATGGCTGAAACATACATGAGGAAAGAACTTCCTGACTTGTTCACGTCTACTACACCCCGAGGAACTGTCTTTTGAACTTGGATACAGTGGATAGTGAACTGTTAGCACATGAGGAAACAACAAAATGACTCATATGATCGACTGGCTGGCTGGCTGGCTGGCTGGCTGGCTGGCTGGATGGCTGGCTGGATGGCTGGCTAGATGGCTAACATGATAATGACTGGAGAGGTGAAGTTGGATCATAGCTAATGTTGGCTGAGCAATTTATCCAGCTCGCTAAGTTTACAAGGGTGTAGCTTAGCTACTATCCATCCTCACTCTGTAGCTATAGCTACTATCCATCCTCACTATGTAGCTATAGCTACTATCCATCCTCACTCTGTAGCTATAGCTACTATCCATCCTCACTCTGTAGCTATAGCTACTATCCATCCTCACTATGTAGCTATAGCTACTATCCATCCTCACTATGTAGCTTTAGCTACTATCCATCCTCACTATGTAGCTTTAGCTACTATCCATCCTCACTATGTAGCTTTAGCTACTATCCATCCTCACTATGTAGCTTTAGCTACTATCCATCCTCACTATGTAGCTATAGCTACTATCCATCCTCACTATGTAGCTTTAGCTACTATCCATCCTCACTATGTAGCTTTAGCTACTATCCATCCTCACTATGTAGCTATAGCTACTATCCATCCTCACTATGTAGCTATAGCTACTATCCATCCTCACTCTGCCAGGTAGTTACAGTTCTGCTGTATACTTGTATTTTACACAGAAAGGTCCAGTCGGGTTTAGTTAAATAGTTATGTGGCTTTTGACTGGGTTTCCAGCCTAACTATGTTGTTTATATTACTTCAGGGAATTTGAGCTACTATTACGTTTGCTGGCCTGTTTATTGTTAGATGTATGCTGGCGTTAGTGATACCGAGACAGGGATAAGCTACACACTGACTGGCCGCCTAATTGCCAGCTAGCTGATAGCTTTACACTTGTGTATGTGCATACGTGTGTGTATATATAATAGTTTTGGGGGGAGGGTGAACTCAGGAGGATGGTGATTGTTTAAGTACTTGTTCCTATTGTATATTTGAGAGATGATAGCTATCGTCTGGTAAAGGTTTTCATTTATACATCATAGCTTGATGTCTTTTTTCCTGACCTGCTGGGGTGTGTTTGTGGTCATTGCTTTTGTTGCCGAGCGGCACAGGTTTCAGGGCACTTTGGGGAATGCTGATTGGTTGACATTTGGGTGTGCGGGTAGGCTCCGTTGGTGACTATGAACGCACCCGAGTTGTTTTTTTTGTGTTTTTTTTTGAGACATGCTCAAGTTGGGCTAAATAGTCCAGTCAAAATTGTTGTAATCAAATTGTATTTTGTTACTTGACTAACAATATTTTCATGCTACAAGGAACAGTCAATATACTTCTAATTCCATATAATTTAGAACTTAGAACCTAATTTGAGCGATTCTACGCATAGCAGGTACATCTAGCTTAAAGACTAGCGTCTAAGGATATGGGTTCTTTAACTCCCTCAGTTGGGGAGGGGGTTGGGTGGGTTTGTGGTAGGGTCAGGGTTTTAGCTCATGAGATGTTTACTACGTTATACTTTCATCATTTCATTTTGTACACATTGTATTTACTCAAAGCTATTTTGTTCATTTCCTTTTCTCTTATTTTATTTAAAGATGTCGGCACCTAATAACTATACATTTATGACACTTAACATTAGGGTACTAAATGCCCAGTCACTTAACATTAGGGGTACTAAATGCCCAGTCACTTAACATTAGGGGTACTAAATGCCCAGTCACTTAACATTAGGGGTACTAAATGACCAGTCACTTAACATTAGGGGTACTAAATGCCCAGTCACTTAACATTAGGGGTACTAAATGACCAGTCACTTAACATTAGGGGTACTAAATGCCCAGTCACTTAACATTAGGGGTACTAAATGCCCAGTCACTTAACATTAGGGTACTAAATGCCCAGTCACTTAACATTAGGGGTACTAAATGCCCAGTCACTTAACATTAGGGGTACTAAATGCCCAGTCACTTACCATTAGGGGTACTAAATGCCCAGTCACTTAACATTAGGGGTACTAAATGCCCAGTCACTTAACATTAGGGGTACTAAATGCCCAGTCACTTAACATTAGGGGTACTAAATGCCCAGTCACTTAACATTAGGGGTACTAAATGCCCAGTCACTTAACATTAGGGGTACTAAATGCCCAGTCACTTAACATTAGGGGTACTAAATGCCCAGTCACTTACCATTAGGGGTACTAAATGCCCAGTCACTTAACATTAGGGGTACTAAATGCCCAGTCACTTAACATTAGGGGTACTAAATGCCCAGTCACTTAACATTAGGGGTACTAAATGCCTAGTCAAGCACAAACACATTCTGAATGATCTAAAGCAGCATAAGGTTGATATAGCTCTTCTTCAGGAGACACACCCGACTGACTGAGCATGATAGACTGAAGAGAGAGTGGGTGGGCCAAGTGTACTATTCATCTTTCACCTCTCGGGCTAGAGGGGTGGCCATACTCATTAATAAGCATTGACCCTTTCAGATACAATCTCAGATTAAAGACAAAGGGGTTAGGTTTGTGATCATTTAGGGTTTCATTAACACTGAGCCCATTACCATTGTGAATGTGTATGGGCCTAACCATGATGATTCTAAATTTTACCAAGACATCTTTTTGAAGTTAAGGTGCCCATCATCAGAGATAATAATGGCAGGGGATTTTAACTTGGTACTGGACCCTTCCAGTGATAGATCTTCCTCTAATAGTATCAACCTCACACATGCAGCTAAAATGTTAAAAGCAGAAATGAAACACTTTGAACTTGTAGACTTATGGAGATTTCACAAGCAAAAGGTTAAAGAATACTCATTTTACTCCCATGTCCATAACAGTTACTCTAGAATTGACTTATTTTTTTTATTCCTGCAGCCAAGGGAAGTTTAACTACTGGGTGTAAGTACTTACCAAGATGTATATCAGATCATTCTGCCCTGCTGGCTTCAGTAATAGTCACTAGAGCACAGCCCCCCTCAAGAAGATGGAGGTTTGGCACATACTTACTAAATCTCACATTTGTAACATTTCTCAACACTCATATAGACATATTTTTTAGCACCAATAACAACTCTGCCTCCCCCCTAATTTTATTGGAAGCTCTCCTTGCATATCTGAGGGAGCAAATCATATCCTTTAGTTCAGGTGCACGTAAGATGTATAAGGCTCAAGTAAATTCGTTGGAGAATGAAATCAGAGATCTGGAAAATGAACACAGTGTAACATTTGATGACTCAACTCTACAAAAAATTAGACTCAAAGCGATTGGAATATAACACACTGGCGATCCATAAAGTGGAAAATGCTCTTAGGAGAACAAAACAAAACTACTACGAACATGGAGATAAAGCAGGGAAGTTGCTTGCTTGGCAGATAAGACGAGAGGATTCAAGTAGAGTTATTAGCTCTATTAAGCTACCCAATAACAGTTGTTCACAGTCCTGAGGAAATTCATCTAGTCTTCAGGGAGTCTTATGAAACATTGTACAAGTCTGAAGGGGATGCCCCTGACACAATGCATGAGTTATTGAACAAACTCAATGTCCAAACTTTAACTGATGAGGATAGAGAGCACTTGGAGAAAGAGATTACGTCAGAGGAAATTAGGGAATCCATTTTCAACACCGCTGGGGGAAAATCACCAGGGTCAGACGGATTCCCTATTGATTTCTATCGATCCTTTTTACCCAAACTAATTGAGCCTCTTTGCAGTATGTGTAATTATGCCATAGAGACCGAAAAGCTCCCAGACACACTTGACCAGGCACTGATCACAGTTTTGTCAAACCTGGGAAAGATCCTCTGCTTTGTGGGTCGTATAGACCAATATCTCTATTCAACACTTCATATAAGATTCTTGCGAAACTCATCGCTCTTAGACTGGATACGTTTCTTCCGGACTTGGTTGATATGGACCAAACAGGCTCCGGACTTGGTTGATATGGACCAAACAGGCTCCGGACTTGGTTGAGATGGACCAAACAGGCTCCGGACTTGGTTGAGATGGACCAAACAGGCTCCGGACTTGGTTGATATGGACCAAACAGGCTCCGGACTTGGTTGAGATGGACCAAACAGGCTCCGGACTTGGTTGATATGGACCAAACAGGCTCCGGACTTGGTTGATATGGACCAAACAGGCTCCGGACTTGGTTGAGATGGACCAAACAGGCTCCGGACTTGGTTGAGATGGACCAAACAGGCTCCGGACTTGGTTGAGATGGACCAAACAGGCTTTGTAAGAAACCGTTCATCTCCTGATAATATCAGAAGATTATTTAATATTCTGCGTTATGTAGAGAATGACCAAGAATCTGTAGTGGCGGCTTCATTAGATGCGGAAAAAGCTTTTGACCGCATAGAATGGAACTACCTGTTAGAAATTTCACAGAGGATAAATATTGGACCTAAGTATGTAGGTCTGATTAGATTACTGTACAAATGTCCGGTAGCTCAGATCCTGACTAATGGAAACATTTCCTCACAGATCTCTCTATCACGTGGCACAAGACAGGGTTGTCCCGCTAGTCCTCTCCTTTTTGTCTTTGGCTGTAGAGCCACTGGCAGAAGCTTTTAGATCTCATCCATTCATGGTGTTCGTATAGGTGGGCATGAACATCTGGTCTCGCTACATGCCGATGACATTTTGCTTTACCTCACTAAACAAGAAATTTCACTCCGAACATTAGTTGACATCCTGAAAGAATATGGGACCTTTTCAGGATATAAAATAAACATATTGAAGAGTATAATTATGCCTAGTAACAGGGCAGCTATGCAGAACCTAATCTTAGAACAACTGTTTTCCTGGAAACCACAGAAAATGACATATCTGGATTGCAAATTCTCTCTGAAATTATTAAGACATATCAACTGAACTATACTCCACTTCTCAAAAAGGTTGGGGAAGAATTGGATAGATGGCGGGATTTACCAATTTCTCTTATTGGGCGGGTCAATTGTGTAAAGATGAATATATTACCAAAATTCTTGTACCTTTTTCAAAACTTTCCCTTTCCTATTTCCAATGTTTTTTAAAACAACTTAATAGGAAGATTTCTTCTTTTCCGTGGAAAGGGAACCCCCCCCCCCCAGAGTGAAACTCACAACTTTATGCAAACCATACTCAGAAGGGGGACTCACTCTACCTGACATCCAGTTGTATTACTGGGCATCTCAGTTAAACTGTGTGGATATGGTAAGATACAACAACAAGTTCACCCTCTTGGAGACAGATAGACGAGTAGTGTCTGACCCCTGCTACATTGGCATCTATACTTATATTAGCCCACCTAAAGCTTGGCTAGGTCTCATAAACAACCCTTTCATTAAAAACCCTTCAGATATATGAATGGAAGTCTGTAAACAAACAGAAGGGCTTAGATCTATATATGAACAAAAACCTTTCTATAATAACCCCATCTTACCCAAAGCCCTGAGAGATGGTACTACATTTTCTTGGTTCAACAAAGGAATTAAAACATTTGGTCATCTCTATAGAGAAGGTGAACTACTATCCTTTCAACAACTGGCATCTCATTTTCAGTTACCTCAAGCGCATTTCTTCAAGTACCTACAGGTTAGGCATTACATTGCCACTCAGCAGGGAGGTAGGATTCAGCCCATGAGGAAACCTAAAACTGATAAACTGTGGCTGGAGAGGAAAGGGGTAAAAGGTTTCATTTCCTACATGAACTCTGGTCTTCAAGCTCTGTTGGGGAACGATGAACCTCTGAAAGCTTGCATGAAGTGGCATGATGATCTTGGTCTCATTTTTGAGGATGAGAAATGGAGAAAGCTCTTTTTAGATGCTCAGCGTCTTTCATTTAACACAAGGCACAAGTTGACACAATTCTTTTTTTTTTTTTTACATAGGGTCTACTTTACACCAGAGAGACTGGATAAGATCAATTGTAAATATTCAACATTTTGCCCAAGGTGTAACATGGGAGTGGGGACACTTATGCACATGTGTTTGTCCTGCCCTGAATTAAGCAATTATTGGAAAGACATTCAGATCTTATCACAGGTCACTAATATGACAGTACCTTCCCTTATTCTTCTTGGAGAAGATTCTGTTCTACCAGTTAATATTTGTAGCAAAACCAGATTCATTAAACTGGCAGTCATTGCAGCCAATAAATGCACAGCTATTATATGGAAGAGTGACACTCCGCCAAGCAAGCAGATGTGTGTTGAATAATGTATTTTCTAGCATGGAATGTGAAGGTCATTCAGTTTCTTTTGTTGTTGTTAATCAGTGAGGCTAATACCGGTAGAGGGGAGGGAGGGGGGTGTTCCTGTATTGGGGAGGGAAGGGTTTTGCACCATGTGCCCCCATGTAGCATGGTGTTTTGTGTAGGTGGAAGGAATAACGGGGCATTATCTGTGTCATATTATGATTGTGACACATTTTAAAATGTTTTAAAAAAAGAAAGAAGAAATGCCAATAAATATATTGTACAAAAAAACAACACATATGCTACATGCTGCAGCTATCTTCTCTAATGTGTTTATTAATAAACAAACAAGACATTTCCTGGTTAATAGCAGTAGATTTCTGTCTTTCTCTCGCCTGCGGTGAAACACACACACACACACGTCTCTAACTCCGTCTCGTCTGTGGGGTGAAAACACACTGCTAACAAACAATTGAATCAAGTGGGAGGAACGACGGAGACGAATACATGATTCATCAGAGAGAGGGGGCGGCGGCGCTACCTACATTTCCTGGCTAGAGCGAGTCAAAGGAGAGCCACCTCTGGTTCTCAGCCCTCAGAATCTGTAAACACTGGGCTGTGTCCCAAATGGCACTCTATCACTGTCGGCTAGGGCCCACAGTGCACTATAGGGAATAGGGTGCATTTGGGACACAGCCCGGGGCTTTTTCCACAGATGTGACGATAATCCTGATGAAAATGAGGTTTCTCCTCCTCCCCTCCCATTCCCTCGTTCTCTCTCCCCTTCATCTGTTTATCCAGTCATAACTACAGTAGCAAGGAGGCAGACGGCTGGTTGGTCCAGTCATAACTACAGTAGCACTGAGACAGACGGCTGGTTGGTCCAGTCATAACTACAGTAGCAAGGAGACAGACGGCTGGTTGGTCCAGTCATAACTACAGTAGCACTGAGACAGACGGCTGGTTGGTCCAGTCATAACTACAGTAGCAAGGACAGACGGCTGGTTGGTCCAGTCATAACTACAGTAGCAAGGAGACAGACGGCTGGTTGGTCCAGGCTGGTTGGTCCAGTCATAACTACAGTAGCAAGGAGACAGACGGCTGGTTGGTCCAGTCATAACTACAGTAGCAAGGAGACAGACGGCTGGTTGGTCCAGTCATAACTACAGTAGCAAGGAGACAGACGGCTGGTTGGTCCAGTCATAACTACAGTAGCAAGGAGACAGACGGCTGGTTGGTCCAGTCATAACTACAGTAGCAAGGAGACAGACGGCTGGTTGGTCCAGTCATAACTACAGTAGTAGACAGACGGCTGGTTGGTCCAGTCATAACTACAGTAGCAGACAGACGGCTGGTTGGTCCAGTCATAACTACAGTAGCAAGGAGACAGACGGCTGGTTGGTCCAGTCATAACTAGCAAGGACAGACGGCTGGTTGGTCCAGCAGTAGGAGACAGACGGCTGGTTGGTCCAGTCATAACTACAGTAGCAAGGAGACAGACGGCTGGTTGGTCCAGTCATAACTACAGTAGCAAGGAGACAGACGGTTGGTTGGCAGACAAAATAGAACAGCAGAAGCACATTCTGACAAGAAATCTCTCTCCATCTCTCCATTTCTCCATCTCTCTCTCTTCATCTCTCTCTCTCCATCTCTCTTTATCTCTCTCTCTCCTTCTCATCTCTCTTCTAGTTCTCGTTCTCTTGTTTATGTGTGTATGGCTGTGAATTGTTTTGGGATGTGTGAGAGTGTTGTTTATGTGTGTTGGTAGGAGTGTGTTATCTGTGTGACGTGTGAGTGTGACGGTCACACAGTAAATATCCCTTACTTCATAACATCCTCAGAACGGAGGAGGCTTCCAGCTGTCATGAACAACAGAGCGTTATGGTCATCATCTGGTCATCAACCGGCACATTGAGACGTCATAAGCAAGTAAGCACTTCATCAGTTAATATCCTCTGTTTCATAACATACCAATAACATTTTACACCTGCAAAGTCCCACCGCCCATCTTTCTTAATTATCCTTAACCTCAATGCAGTCAACCACCCTCCATTACTGTACACTGTATCAACTTCACATAACACCCCTCTGGCCCCACTCAAATGGTACGTTCCGGCCTTGCTGTCTCCATAAACACATATTGAGGGTCAGCCACAGGTCAGAGCCATTCTACTCCCCAGCAGGTGAGTTATGAGGGAGGGGCCACTGTAGGACAGGGCTGTAAGGTGACACTGGGCTGGAATACAAAGGACAGAGAGAGATGGAGGGGTGGGGGGTGTAAGGGGGAGAGAGAAGCAGTAGAGAGAGAGACAAAGAGAGAGAGAGACAAAAAGAGAGAGAGAGAGACAGAAAGAGAGAAAGAAGGGTAGAGATGTTGGATGCAGAGCGCTGTCAGAGTGTTTGCCAGACAGAGAGGTGGTGGATTCTATTTTAGCCCAGTGTGTGTGTGTGTGTGTGTGTGTGTGTGTGTGTGTGTGTGTGTGTGTGTGTGTGTGTGTGTGTGTGTGTGTGTGTGTGTGTGTGTGTGCGTGCCTGCTTGGTAAACTATGCTTGGCCCCCTGACAAGGACAGCACAGTGTCAGAGCCTTATTTAGAAAGAGGGAGCACCCAGGACCTCGCTCTGAGGTCACACACAGACAGGCTGATCTCTGTTTAGGCTTTCATAGATGGCCTCACATTCACCGCTTGTAATAATTGTAAACACCACACAAGCCAGTCATAAACTCTGGCAGCTCTGTCTCCATGTCCGGCAGAGGAAGAGAGATACTCTTTATGGTTACCAGGGTAGCAACTAATGCTGAGCTAAAAACACCACCTACCCATACAACTAGTTAATAAAATGGAGGATAGAAAACAGCCAAACAAGCCCTGAACCAACAATGCAGTTCAAGAAAAGATTTACTAAATAAACTCATGTAAAATAATCTAATCAAGTAACACAAGAAAATGTCCTAACAATAACGAGGTTATATACAGGGGGTACCGGTACTGAATCAGTGTGCGGGGGAACAGGTTAGTTGAGGTAGTTTGTACATGTAGGAAGGGGTAAAGTGACTATGCATGAATAATAAACAGCGAGTAGCAGCAGTGTACAAAACAAAGGGGGGATGTCAATGTAAATAGTCCGGTGGCCATTTGATTCATTGTTCATCAGTCTTATGTCTTGGGGGTAGAAGCTGTTAAGGAGCCTTTTGGACCCAGACTTGGTGCTCCGGTACCGCTTACTGTGTGGTAGCAGAGAGAACAGTCACTGACTTGGGTGACTGGAGTCTTGATAATTTTTTGGGGCCTTCCTCTGACACTGCCTGGTATATATTCAGAACCAAAAAGGTGCGTGTCTTGATTGTTGACCAATGACCATCAGCTTTGACACGCAAAAGTTCATAAAAACACGCCAATCTGGCATATCCAGACTAGTGACCAGAAATAACTTGATTCATTTCCTCAAGTTTTGCCTGGAAAACCCAGATTAGGCCTCCATTTATATGATCCATATGAAACACAGTTTAGCAGTCTACTACTGACTACTACTGCCAGGACAAGTATCAGGTACCTGGCCATTTGACTGATCATTTTAATATTCCAGAAAGGCCTAGTTTGGCTTTTGGCGACATGTCTAAAGAGAAGCAGCCTGTAACACCTTCATTATTACCAGATGAAGATGTTGCATTCTGGGAAATGTCTTCCGATATTTGTGAGGAAGAACAGGGCTCCCAGGCTGAGCCCTCCTCAGGCAGGCTGCCCTTCAAAGTGACGGCGATCCTGCAACCCAATGACAGGTAAGTGTGTGATTTAGCTCTGGACTCCAGAGAAGTGACATGATCTACACCCCGACTTAATAGTGGCGGCTAACCTCAATTCCTCTCAGCTCCAAATGCAGGCGTAAAACGTGGTTCATTTCAGTGTGGCTATCTTGCGTTTTTGAAAATGAATCATCGTGTATGTCTGTAATGACAGGCTACATTGTGCCACAGGTTCGCGCCCCCCTTTCTGGGGGTCGGGGGTCAAAACGTTTGAAAGTCCCTGGGATGCTTGATAGCGGCAATAGATGAATTGTGTTGGTGATAATAAGTGCAGCATTTATTCCAGTTCAAAATAGCTTTGCTAAATATTTTCCTTGTTAGATTTGTCAGCTTTCCCCTCTTCTTGTAATATTTGCGCGGCGCGTCTGTGAGGGGTCAGTGAGGGGTCTGTGAGGGGTCTGTGCACGGCCCTGCTTCCAGGGAACCAAGTGCTGCTCTGCTCTACCAAGACAGCTGTATTCCCTATCCATGACCAAATGAATTGATCTGGACATTTCAAGGCCCTACTTTACCTTTGCCCACACTTCATCTTGGTAGAGGGCCCAGCTAGAGACAGCCGTATGTGTGTGGCATGACTTTAAACGTGCTATCCATCCGTCCGTCCGTCCGTCCGTCTGTCTGTGTGTGTGCGCTTGCTAAAGAGGATGGAGAATTCAACCCCTGTGGATTAGAGTGGACGAAAACACATGCTCAGATCTCTCTTTTCTCGCTTCCTCTCTCTCCCTCCCTCGTTGTCGTTCCAGGCAGAGGATCCAGGGATTGTGTGGGCAGAGGGAGATTGGTACGCGTGTGTGTCTAAGTGTGGGTGTATGTGTGTGTGTGTCCAAGTGTGTGTGTGTACAGTATGTGTGTGTGTATGTGTATGTGTCCATGTGTGTGTCCGTGTGTGTGTGTGTGTGTGTGAATAACATGAAGTGGCTCCAAGTCTTCTAGATACTGTTTGGCGTTTGGTGTTTTTCCAGTCTAATGGCTAAGGTGAGGATTCAGGGGAGATCTTTCACACATGGTTGATAAATGGTTTAATGTGAAGTCGCCTGTAGTTTGGCTGCTCATGGTCTATTTTAGAGCCAGTGGTGACTACAGGAGAACACAGCTGTTGGAGGAGTGATGGAAGGAGGGTGAAAAGAGGAATACAGGAAGGTGGGGAGGAAAGGAGGAGGGAGAGAGAGAGGTGGGTAAGAGAAAGGGATAGAATCTGATCCTTATCAAGAGGGAAGGAGGAATGACGAGAGAGAGAGAGGCAAGAGGGGTGTAGAGAGAGGCAAGAGGGGTGGAGAGAGAGGCAAGAGGGGTGACCAGAGAGAGGCAAGAGGGGGGGTGAGGCAAGAGGGGTGATGAGAGAGAGGCAAGAGGGGTGATGAGAGGGGCAAGAGGGGTGAGAGAGAGGCAAGAGGGGTGAAGAGAGGCAAGAGGCAAGAGGGGGTGAAGAGAGAGAGGCAAGGGGGTGGAGAGAGAGAGGCAAGAGGGGTGGAGAGAGAGAGGCAAGAGGGGGGTGGAGAGAGGCAAGAGGGGTGGAGAGAGAGAGGCAAGGGGCAAGAGGGGTGGAGAGAGAGCAAGAGGCAAGAGGCAAGGGTGGAGAGAGAGGCAAGAGAGGGTGATGAGAGAGAGGCAAGAGGGGGGGGACCAGAGAGAGGCAAGAGGGGGTGGAGAGAGAGGCAAGAGGGGTGATGAGAGAGGCAAGAGGGGGACCAGAGAGAGGCAAGAGGGGTGGAGAGAGAGAGGCAAGAGGGGTGAGAGAGAGAGAGGCAAGAAGGGTGGAGAGAGAGAGGCAAGAGGGGTGGAGAGAGAGAGAGGGGCAAGAGGGGTGGAGAGAGAGGCAAGAGGGTTGGAGAGAGAGGCAAGAGGGGGTGGAGGCATGAGGGGAGAGAGGCATGAGGGGGAAAGAGAGAGGGTGAGGGGGAAAGAGAGAGGAGAGGCAAGAGGGGTGAGGGGAGAGAGAGAGGCAAGAGGGGTGAGGGGGAAAGAGAGAGGCATGAGGGGCAAGAGGGGTGAGGGGGAGAGAGAGAGGCAAGAGGGGTGAGGGGGAGAGAGAGAGGCAAGAGGGGTGAGGGGGAGAGAGAGGCAAGTGGGGAGGCTAGAGAGTGGAGAGAGCAGGCAGGAGGGGTGATGAGAGAGAGGCAAGGGTGGGGGGACCAGAGAGAGGCAAGAGGGGTGGAGAGAGAGAGAGGCAGAGCAAAGGGGGGTGGAGAGAGAGAGACAGGAGGGGGGAGAGAGGCAGGAGAGGCAAGAGGCGGGGTGGAGAGAGAGAGGCAGGAGGGGGAGGGGGAACAGGAGAGAGAGACAGGAGGGGTGAAGGGGACGAGAAGATGAGGGGTGAAGAGAGAGAGGCAGGAGGGGGAAAAAGAGGGGGGGAGAAGAGAAGGGTAAGGGGGAGAAGAGGGGTTGGACACAGAGGGAGGAGAAGGAGAGAAGGAGAGGGTGTATTCAGACACCCATCTGCAGTGTGAGTCCACCAGAGCCCAGTAATTCAAAAAGATGGTACTCCGAGTGATGAGATATTTATACATTAATATGATCTCTCCCTCTCTCTCTCTCTTTCTGATCTCTCTCACCCTTTCTCTCTCTCTCCCTTTCACTTTCTCTTTCTTTCATCCTCTTTCTTTATGGCTTATCCCCCCCCTCTCTAACTCTCTCTTCCTCTCTCGTTTCCCTTGATACTTGTTCTCTGCATATTCTCTCTCATTTCCTTCATTCTATTTGCTGAGTGTCAAGTCAAATGGCTCTACTGTTATGCCATCAGAGAAAGTGTTGTGTCCCCCCCCCCCTCACTCTCTGTCACATTTGCATTTCCTGTTTTCGTCTTTCAGTGGAAGCGAAGGGCAAACAAGGCCACCAACTAAGCAACGCTGTGCCAGAGCCTCATTTAGACTGGGGGAGCACCGAGAACCTAGTCCTCCTCTCTCTTAGGACACACACACAGTCTTGGACAGCTAACCTTGTGGGGCCACGCAATTCAGTCCCATTCAAAATCCTATTTTCCCTAACCCCTAACCCTAAACCTTACCGTAACCCTAACCCATAATTTGACCCTTAACCTAACCCTTTACCCAAAAACCTAACCTTAAACCTAACCCTAAACCTAATTCTAGCTCCTAACCCTAAACCTAGCTCCTAACCCTAAACCTAACCCTAACCTTAAACCTAACCTAATTCTAGCTCCTAACCCTAGCTCCTAACCCTAAACCTAACCCTAGCTCCTAACCCTAACCCTAAACCTAACCTAATCCTAGCTCCTAACCCTAACTCTAGCTCCTAACCCTAAACCTAGCTCCTAACCATAACCCTAGCTCCTAACCCAAACCCTAAACTTAACCCTAGCTCCTAACCCTAAACCTAACCCCTAAGGTAATTCTAACAGTAATTCTAACCTTAACCCTAAACCCTAAACCTAACCCTAGCTCCTAAAACTAACCCTAATCCTTAAGGTAATTCTAACAGTAATTCTAACCTTAAACCCTAAACCTAACTCTAGCTCTTAAACCTAACTCTAGCTCCTAAACCTAACCCTAGCTCCTAAAACTAACCCTAGCTCCTAAAACTAACCCTAACCCTTAAGGTAATTCTAACAGTAATTCTAACCTTAACCCTAAACCTAACCCTAGCTCTTAAACCTAACCCTAGCTCCTAAACCTAACCCTAGCTCCTAAAACAAACCCTAACCCTTAAGGTAATTCTAACAGTAATTTTAACCTTAACCCTAAACCTAACCCTAGCTCTTAAACCTAACCCTAGCTCCTAAACCTAACCCTAGCTCCTAAAACTAACCCTTAAGGTAATTCTAACAGTAATTCTAACCTTAACCCTAAACCTAGCTCCTAACCCTAACCCTAGCTCCTAAACCTAACCCTAGCTCCTAAACCTAACCCTAGCTCCTAACCCTAATCCTAGCTCCTAAAACTAACCCTAGCTCCTAAAACTAACCCTAATCCTTAAGGTAATTCTAACCTTAACCCTAAACCTAGCTCCTAACCCTAACCCTAGCTCCTAACCCTAACCCTAGCTCCTAACTCTAACCCTAGCTCCTAAACCTAACCCTAGCTCCTAACCCTAACCCTAGCTCCTAACCCTAACCCTAGCTCCTAACCCTAGCTCCTAACCCTAATCCTAGCTCCTAAACCTAACCCTAATCCTTAAGGTAATTCTAACAGTAATTCTAACCTTAACCCTAAACCCCTAGAAACAGCATTTAACCTCATGGGGACTAACAATATGTCCCCAGTTGGTCAAATTTGTGTTTGTTTACTATTCTGGTGGAGACTTCTGGTCCCCTCATGTATAGTTAAACACGTCCATACACACACACACACACACACACACACACACTCCCCCCTCTCTACTGTGGTGCAACAGCTGTGGTCTACAGTGTCAGCAGTGGACCAACCAACCAGGCTACATCAACCAACCCGCCTCAGTTAGTGACCAACCAACCAGGCTACATCAGATACCTCCGCCTCAGTTAGTGAACCAACCAACCCTTGGCAGACCTTCAGAGTGAACCAACCAACCAGGCTACATCAGATACCTCCGCCTCAGTTAGTGAACCAACCAACCAGGCTACATCAGATACCTCCGCCTCAGTTAGTGAACCAACCAACCAGGCTACATCAGATACCTCCGCCTCAGTTAGTGAACCAACCAACCAGGCTACATCAGATACCTCCGCCTCAGTTAGTGAACCAACCAACCAGGCTACATCAGATACCTCCGCCTCAGTTAGTGAACCGATCCCAAGGGGTGTATCTCAATAGTCTTTGTTTGCTTCCTCATCTCCTCTGCTTGATGATCTACATCGGTGTGAAAGGACTAGTGTCTGCATTGAATTTACAGACCCAGTCGTGTTCAATGATGTTAGGAGGAAAGGATACATTTTGAAAGTGAGATCGACCCTTGAGAAACGACTGAGTGTGTATTTGTATTTACTATGGATCCCCATCTGCAGCTACTCTTCCTGGGGTCCAGCAACATTAAGGCCGTTATAAAGCGATGCTGTGCTGCTATTTTCAGCGATGCTGTGCTGCTATTTTCATTGACGTGGCCAAAGCTTTAGATACGGTAGACCAGTGGTTCCCAAACGTTTTATAGTCCCGTACCCCTTCAAACATTCAACCTCCAGCTGCCTACTCCTTCAAACATTCAACCTCCGGCTGCCTACCCCTTCAAACATTCAACCTCCAGCTGCCTACTCCTTCAAACATTCAACCTCCGGCTGCCTACTCCTTCAAACATTCAACCTCCAGCTGCCTACTCCTTCAAACATTCAACCTCCAGCTGCCTACTCCTTCAAACATTCAACCTCCAGCTTCCTACTCCTTCAAACATTCAACCTCCAGCTGTGTACCCCCTCTAGCACCAGGGTCAGTGCATTCTCAAATTTAGTTTTTTTGTTGCAATCATTGTAAGCCTGCCACACACACTATACAATACATTTATTAACCATTAGAATGAGTGTGAGTTTGTCACAACCCGGCTCGTGGGAAGTGACAAAGAGGTCTTATAGGACCAGGGCACAATTAATAATCTAATAATAATAAAAAATGTTGATCTTTATTTAGCCATCTTACATATAAAACCTTATTTCTTCATTGAAAATGGTGAATAACTCACCACAGGTTAATGAGAAGGGTGTGATGCTTCGCTATATCACATTTGACATTGTCCATAAGCTTGAGTTCATTTGCACACAAAAAATCATACAATGATGGAACGACCTGTGTGTTGTCCTTGTTAATGCAGACAGAGAGGAGCTCCAACGTCTTAATCGTAGCCTCAACTACATTGAATATAGTTGCGGAGTGTCCCTGTTATCGTAGATTCAGATAATTCAGGCGAGAAAAAACATCACCCAAATAGGCCAGTCGTGTGAGAAACTCGTCATCATGCAAGAGGTCAGACAAGTGAAAATTATGGTCAGTAAAGTAAAGTTTAAGCTTGTCTCTCAATTTAAAAAAACTTGTTAATACTTTGCCCCTTGATAACCAGCACACTTCTGTACATTGTAAAAGTGTTACATGGTCGCTGTCCTTATCACTGCATAGTGCAGAAAATACACAAGAGTTCAGGGGCCTTGCTTTAACAAAGTTAACCATTTTCACTGTAGTGTCCAAAATGTCTTTCAAGCTGTCAGGCATTCCCTTGTCAGCAAGAGCCTCTCGTTGGATGCTGCAGTGTGTGGATGCTGCAGTGGACCCAAGTAGCGTCGGGAGCAACTGCTTGCACACGTTACCACTCCACTATGTCTCCCTGTCATGGATTTTGCGCCATCAGTACAGATACCAACACATCTTGACCACCAAAGTCCATTTGATGCCACAAAGCTGTCCAGTACTTTAAAAATATAATCTCCTGTTGTCCTGGTTTCCCGTGGTTTGCAGAAGAAGATGTCTTCCTTAATTGACCCCCCATAAACATAACGGACATATACCAGGAGCTGTGCCAGGCCCGCCACGTCTGTTGACTCATCCAGCTGTAACGCATATAATTCACTGGCTTGTATGTGAAGCAGTAGTTGTTTCAAATCATCTCCTGCCATGTCACTGATGCGTCATGAAAAAGTGTTGTTTGATGAAGGCATTGTCTGTATATTCTTTGGGGGCCTTTTCCCCCAGTATTGTCCCAGCCATCTCCGCGGCATTAGGAAGAATGAAGTCACCCACAATAGTATAGGGCTTGTCCGTCCTAGCCACTCGGTAACTCACCATATAAAACGTTTCTAGACCATTATTATTCATTGTATCTGTTGCTTTAATACATTTCTTACTACTCAAAAGTTGTCTTAATTCTTGCTCAAAAAACTCCTGTGGCTTATTTTTCAAATTGGCATGTTTTGTTTGTAAATTTCTGCTCAAGAGTGAAAAACAAAATGTAAATGTGAGTTGCATTTTTATTTGGAGTACCCCCGATGGCAGTTTGGGAATACCTGCGGCAGACCATTCCATTCTTGTGGGCCAGTTCAGAAGTATTGGTATCGCTGAGGGGTCTTTGGCCTGGTTTGCTAACTACTTCTCTCAAAGAGTGCAGTGTATAAAGTCAGAAAACCTGCTGTCTCAGCCACTGCCTGTCACCAAGGGAGTACCCCAAGGCTCGATCCTAGGCCCCACGCTCTTCTCAATTTACATCAGCAACATAGCTCAGTCAGTAGGAAGCTCTCTCATCCATTTATATGCAGATGATAGTCTTATACTCAGCTGGCCCCTGCCCGGATTTTGTGTTAAATGGTCTACAACAAAACTTTCTTAGTGTCCAAGAAGCTTTCTCTACCCTTAACCTTGTTCTGAACACCTCCAAAACAAAGGTCATGTTGTTTGGTAAGAAGAATACCCCTCTTCCTACAGGTGTTATTACTACCTCTGAGGGTTTAGAGTTTGAGGTAGTCACCTCATACAAGTGCTGTCCTTCTCTCAGCACATATCAAAGCTGCAGGCTAAAGTTAAATCTAGACTTGGTTTCCTCTATCGTAATCGCTCCTCTTTCACCCCAGCTGCCAAACTAACCCTGATTTAGATGACCATCCTACCCATGCTAGATTACGGAGACATAATTTATAGATCGGTAGGTAAGGGTGCTCTTGAGCGGCTAGATGTTCTTTACCATTTGGCCATCAGATTTGCCACCAATGCTCCTTATAGGACATATCACTGCACTCTATACTCCTCTGTAAACTGGTCATCTCTGTATACCCGTCGCAAGACCCACTGGTTGATGTTTATGTATAAAACCCTCTTAGGCCTCACTCCCCCCTTTCTGAGATATCTACTGCAGCCCTCATCCTCCACATACAACACCTGTTCGGCCAGTCACATTCTGTTAAAGGTCCCCAAAGCGCACACATCCCTGGGTCGCTCCTCTTTTCAGTTCGCTGCAGCTAGCGACTGGAACGAGCTGCAACAAACACTCAAACTGGACAGTTATATCTCAATCTTTTCATTCAAAGATTCAATCATGGACTGTGCCCAATAATGTTTTTACCATGGTTTGTGCTGTTACCATGTTGTGTTGCTGCCATGCTGCTGTTATGTTGTGTTGCTACCATGCTGTGTTGTCATGTGTTGCTACCTTGCTATGTTGTTGTCTTAGGTCTCTCTTTACGTAGTGTTGTCTCTCTTGTCGTCATGTGTGTTTTGTCCTATATTTATATTGTGTTTATTTTTTTTTTTTAAATCCCAGGCCCCCGTCCCTACAGGAGGCCTTTTGCCTTTTGGTTGGCCGTCATTGTGAATCAGAATATGTTCTTAACTGACTTGCCTAGTTAAATAAAGGTAAAAAAATATATATTAAAAAAACAATGTCAAACATTACAATACATTTGCAACACACTAAGTGTGTTCCCTCAGGAGCCTTCTCCACTACCACATAATCCATGTGTACGTGTGTGTACAGTGCGTATGTTATCCTGTGTGTGTGTGTGTATGCATTTGTCTGTGCCTATGTTAGTGTTGCTTCACAGTCCCCACTGTTCCATAAGGTGTATTTGATCTGTTTAAATGTCATTTTACTGCTTGCATCAGTTACTTGATGTGGAATAGACTTCCCCCTTTGTGGCACCTGACCACACGGCTGAACAGTAGTCCAAGTGAGACAAAACTAGGGCCTGTAGGACCTGCCTTGTTGATAGTGCTGATAAGGCAGAGCAGTGCTTTATTATGGACAGACTTCTCTCCATCTTCAATCAAATCAAATCTTGTTGGTCACATACACGTGTTTAGCAGATGTTATTGCAGGTTTAGCTTTAATGTTTGTGTTTCTAGCTCCAACAGTGCAGTAATATCTAACAATTTCACAACAATACATACAATACACAAATCCAAAGTAAAGGAATAGAATTAAGAATATATAAATATGTGGGCGAGCAATGTCAGAGTGGCATAGACTAAGATACAGTAGAATAGAGTAGAATACATTATATACATATGAGATGAGTAATGCAACATATGTAAACATTATTAAAGTGGCCAGGGATTTCAAGTCTATGTATATAGGGCAGCAGACTCTAAGGTGCTACTGATGGCTATTGAACAGTCTGACGGCCTTGAGATAGAAGCTGTTTTTCAGTCTCTCGGTCCCAGCTTTGATGCACCTGTACTGACCTCGCCTTCTGGATGATATCGGGGTGAACAGGCAGTGGCTCGGGTGATTGTTGTCCTTAATGATAATTTTGGCATTCCTGTGACATCGGGTGCTGTAGGTGTCCTGGAGGGCAGGTAGTTTGCCCCCGGTGAAGCGTTGGGTAGACCGCACCACCCTCTGGAGAGCCCTGCGGTTGCGGGCGGTGCAGTTGTCGTACCAGGTGGTGATACAGCCCGACAGGATGCTCTCAATTGTGCATCTGTAAAAGTTTGTGATGGTTTTCCTGGCACCACACTCCCAGGGCCCTCACCTCCTCCCTGTAGGCTGTCTCATCATTGTTGGTAATCAGGCCTACTACTGTTGTGTCATCTGCAAACTTCATGATTGAGTTGGAGGCGTGCGTGGCCACGCAGACATGGGTGAACAGGGAGTACAGGAGGGGGCTGAGCATGCACCCTTGTGGGCCCCCCCTGTGTTGAGGATCAGCCAAGTGGAGGTATCGTTTCTTACCTTCACCACCTGGGGGTGGTCCGTCAGGAAGTCCAGGACCCAGTTGCACAGGGCAGGGTTCAGACCCAGGGCCCTGAGCTTAATGATGAGCTTGGAGGGTACTATGGTGTTGAATGCTGAGCTATAGTCAATTAACAGCATTCGTATATAGGTATTTCTCTTGTCCACGATTGCATCGTCCGTGGATCTTTTGGGGCAGTAAGCAAATTGAAGTGGGTCTAGGGTGTCAGGTAAGGTATGATCCTTGACTAGTCTCTCAAAGCACTTCATGATGACAGAAGTGAGTGCTATTTAGTTCAGTTACCTTTGATTTCTTGGGTACAGGAACAATGGTGGACATCTTGAAGCACGTGGGGACAGCAGACTGGGATAGAGTGAGATTGAATATGTCCATAAACACTCCAGCCAGCTGGTCTGTGCATGCTCTGAGGATGCGGCTAGGGATGCCATCTGGGCAGGCAGTCTTTTGAGGGTTAACATGCTTAAATGTATTCCTCGCGTTGTCCACAGAAAAGGAGAGCCCACAGTCCTTGGTAGCGTGTCGGTGGAACTGTGTTATCCTTTGTTGTCCGTGATTATCTGTAGACCCTGCCACACTTCTCATGTCTGAGCCGTTTAATTGCGACTCCACTCTGTCTCTATACTGACGTTTTGCTTGTGTTTTGGATCAGCCTTTTGGATCAGCCTCTGGAATCAGTTCAATTGCCCTGGGGGGTACGAACAAAGGATCCAATTCGGGAAAGTTGTATTCCTGGTCATAATGCTGGTGAGTTACCGCCGCTCTGATATCCAAAAGTTATTCCCGGCTCTATGTAATAACACAAAAAAATTCTGGGCTAATATTGTAAGAAATAACGTATAAAAAAACAAAAAAATACTGAGAAGTTGCTGAAGTTGCTGCTGTCCTATCTGTCTGCAACAGCTACTGTTGTATCAATATGTTTTTACCATGACAGTTTACAATCCAGGGTTACTCCAAGCAGTTTAGTCACCTCAACTTGCTCAATTTCCACATAATTTCCAGATGTGCAGCACACACACAGACCCACTGAGACCCTCAGAGACACACACACACACACACACCACCCAGCGACCACTAATTCACAACACATAACTCACAACTGATTTGGATTCTTCAGATACCTCAGCCTCAGTCAGGGAACCGTTCCCAAGGGGTGCATCTCTATTGTCTTGGTTTACTTCCTCTCCTTGTCTCATTTCCTTCACCTTAACTGACGTATTCACAGACCCAGTCATGTTAGCTTGAATGAGGAACACAGCCATCATCTTGAGTTCAGATGAAGATGAGGAGGCTGCAATTGACTATTAAGATACACCCCCTGAGAAATTATTTTGCGAGTTGTTTCACATGAGCAAGTGCAACCCACACACCCAGTGAACACACCCACTCCGACCACTAACTCACAACTCCCGGGCTAGCCGCAGAGTAAATGGAGATGGATCAACCAATCATCACTCCATCCTTAGACATCCCTCTAGCAATATGAAGAAACAACAAGGCCTTAGGCATGCCTACCAAATTGTGTATGTCTGTAACTGTTCTCACTGTTCTCTCTCTCTCTCTCTCTCAAATCTTTTTGGTCACATACACATATTTTGCAGATGTTATTGTGGGTGTAGTGAAATGCTTGTAAAATGTGTGTATACAAGGTTTTCCTCTACATGAGCTTATAATGGATTATTATGATTAGTCTCATAATGGTAAAGGTCAGGGTTGGCGAGTAAAAGCTGAACCTAGATCAGATATATGCTATATCTGAAGGGACAACTGCTTCCTGAAGCCCTTTACTACTGCTGGTTCAGGTAGGCTGTTATAATGGGACTTGACAGTCTGTTAGTCTCTAGGCCCTACATCTGCATTCACTGCACAGGCCAACACTTTTAGAGAAAAAGGGTTCCAAAAGGGTTCTTCTCCTGTCCCCATAGGAGAACCTTTTTGGTTACGGTAGAACCCTTTTGGGGTCCAGGTAGAAGCCTCTGTAGAAAGTTTTCTACATCAAACCCAAAATGATTTTACATGGACCCAAAAAGGGTTATTCAAAATGTTATCCTATGGGGACAACCGAATAACCCTCTAAGGTTCTGGATAAAAAAATGTTGTTGTAAGAGTGTATAAACCAAACAACATGGTCTGAATTGGATGTTTCTATCACTGCAGAATGTAACACTGCAACTCCACTGTAGCAAGTGAAGTGAATGTAATTCTGCATCTGCAGACACGATAACAACTGAAAACAAAAACGAATAGGCCTCTCTCGGGATAAGTCGGTCTTGTCTACTTGTCATGTCAGCTCTCAATAAGTAAAGAATCACGGATTCTGGAACGTCACCTAATATTGAAGATCATAATCGCACGCGAATGTTTTTTTTGCGGGAATGGACAGAGAATCGAATTCTGAACCAGCTTGCATTCGGTTCGTACTTATTTGGTTTGTGGTTGCTAAAACCATAGGCTAATAGATTATTATAACAATATTCATCACCAATATCATGTCCCTATACATCGGCCTTACCCCCAACTAGGCCTACACATAGGCTACACATGCCGCGTTCAAAACAACTGGGAACTCGGATATCTTCGACTTCCGACTCAAGTGCGTTCCAGAGAACTGGGAACTCGGGAAAAAACGAGCTCCGACTCGTTTTGAACGGTCATCCAACTCAGAATTGACCTAAAGATAACTGACGTCACGGTTTAACCTATTTTTCAAAGTGCCCAGTTCTCTTGAAAGAACCAACACACCCATACAGACACCCATCTACATTGCAGTCATACAAGTGCCTTATGACAGACCAGGGGTCTTTGAAAATGCACGTCACTGGCCGATATTCCCCTCTATATTTCCCCACAAGAAAATGAAAGGCATTCCTTACCCATCGCCTGTGTTTGAGGTCTCTAGATGCAGATAGTCATGTCAGATATGTATCCGTTCTGTTCGTCGGTCACCGTGTTGAAAAAAAAGCAATCTATGCCATTCCAATCCCGTTATCGGAGCCTCCGTTATCAGCCTGGGTGCGCAGATCAGACAGAGAACCCGGCCAGGGTCTCCCGTAATTCCCCCGTTACATATGTATGTTATCAAACAGCTGCATAGTTTCTCGACGCTGTGCTGCGGCGGTGTTTTGCATCAGGGAGCGAGTGTAGGCTAGTATCCTACGGTTTCTCCGTATCTTGCGACGAAGGGGGCTGCCTGCTAGGCTGCAGTGCCTAAGATAGCTGAACGACCACGAATCCCGTGGTACCGTTGGTACGTCTCCGTTTGTTCAGTCGATGGCAGCCAGCAGGTTCAATCTACCGTTATCCCGGGCAGTGCGCGCCGCATTCGAATACTAGCCACTAATCGATATCTACCGTTGTTCTGTATCTAATGGGAGCATCCGAGAAGAAAAAACGATTTCGGTGGTGGGGGTGCTGCTGCTGCGCGTGAGGCACGGTCCTCTCTAGCGGGAGATCTGACAAATGGTGCAGAAGAAGATATATCCATCCCGATCCCAGTTGGCTCGAATCGAAGTGATGAGGGAAACTGGACGCGCGCTGTTGTCTTACCCGGTTTTACACCGATTTTGACGTTTTTATGACTCGTCGCTAGAGCTTTCTCCTTTCACTGTTCCGTTATCTGTAAAGCAGCCCCTCTTCCTTCACTCTCTCTCTCTCTCTCTCTCGTGTGAGCCCCGGCCAACAACAGCGCTCGAGCTGCACCGAATATGACGCCTTTCCGCTCATATGAAGAGGACAGGCAACACACCCGTCTCTCTTTCCCCCGTTTCCTTACTTTTCATTTCTCACTCTCTGGTGGGTGAAATTAGTAGCAGGGGAGAAAAGGGATGGGGGCCGCACGAGACGGCAGCTCCTCCCCGTGCTTGGGTTTGCTTATCACAGGAGCGAGCGGGTGAAAGAGAAAGGGAAATATATTTATTGTATATTTTGCTTGCTTTGGCAATGTAAACATATGTATCCCAGGCAGGTAAAGCACTTTGAATTGAGTGGACGACAAGGGGTGCTCGTGGGGCGAAATAAAGGCGAAATTGTAGACAGAGCGATGGCGGAGCGCCATAATGTAGGTTTTCAAAATGTGTCACTCCTCCACTGTCGTGATACGATGTTTTGACGCACATCAGGCCAACACTCATTCTCTCTCTGCGCCAATGTAGCGGTATTAAATAATGGTACCGTTACAATGTAAACACACATCTTGTTTCACTGACTGACCCCCCCCGTAGCAAGGAACGCCCTCGTAGTATCCACCATATCCGTTTTAATACAATAGGCCTACAATATAATGGTGGAATTGTCTTTGCAGTCAGCCTGTTTTGAGGGTTTTAACTATGTTTAAATTCATGTCTTGAATCCACAACGGCACTGCAAATTAGACCGTGACCGATGACGGAGTCGGGACATTGTAAAGTAATAGCCTATTTTGCTGTATAAAGAGAAAGAGAGAGCGACAGAGAGAGCTTGTTTCCCTTGAGATGGGTCTGAATCTCAGAACTGAATTCATGGGGGGAGGGGTTACAGCAACTCCCGAGGGATAAAGAGCTCTGTCTGTGGAACGAGGACATACATTACTCACACTTTTAACGCCTCAGAAATAAAGCTAAAGACAACCAATATATTTCTGGGAAAAAAATAAAAACGCTCCTTTCTACATCTTTAGACTATGGTGATAGATATATACATTATAATGATTCCTGTGTTTGGGATGTTTATAGACAATAAACTTGCTGATCGATCAATCCTGATTGCTTTTATTGTAAGCAATACATTTTGATAGATTAAATAATTATTCATACATCTAATCAACAATCAGCACGGAAATCTCAACTCTGCACCAGACACTACAGGCCCTACCTTCATGAAGAATGGATTCAAAACAAATATATATATATATATATTCCAAAGAAATAACTGACATTGAATGTTCCATTCCTCAACCCGCTTTCATCATAACATTGTCACTACTGTGTTCTGAAAGTGTTCCAAATGGCACCATATTCCCTTTATAGTGCACTTAGTTTAAAAAAAGTAGTGCACTATATGGGGAATAGGGTGCTTTTTGGGACATACGGACATATGTAAAGTGTGAGGACTTACTAAATCTGACACTGAATGGGGCTGTAGCTCAAGGCACAAACGTCAGTTTACCTGCTTGTTGAAAGGTGGTCTGCTGAATGAAGGATTGTCAAATTTCTTTCCTTCCTTCTTTCCCTCTAAAAGACAAGTTAGCCGGTCTATCTTTTCTCCTTTCTCGCTCTTCCTCAGAGGTACTTAGTTTCCTCAGTCAGATTCTGCCCAATGAAATCAATGTAATACTAAACCTTGATCACCTAGTTGGCTATTAAGTCATGTATCACTCCTCCTGCAAGTGGCTCTGGATAAGAGCGTTGAAGAGCATCTGCTAAATGACTAACGTGCCAAAAGAGGCCGTGGTTGAAGGTTGAAGAGCATCTGCTAAATGACTAACGTGCCAAAAGAGGCCGTGGTTGAAGGTTGAAGAGCGTCTGCTAAATGACTAACGTGCCAAAAGAGGCCGTGGTTGAAGGTTGAAGAGCATCTGCTAAATGACTAACGTGCCAAAAGAGGCCGTGGTTGAAGGTTGAAGAGCATCTGCTAAATGACTAACGTGCCAAAAGAGGCCGTGGTTGAAGGTTGAAGAGCGTCTGCTAAATGACTAACGTGCCAAAAGAGGCCGTGGTTGAAGGTTGAAGAGCGTCTGCTAAATGACTAACGTGCCAAAAGAGGCCGTGGTTGAAGGTTGAAGAGCATCTGCTAAATGACTAACGTGCCAAAAGAGGCCGTGGTTGAAGGTTGAAGAGCATCTGCTAAATGACTAACGTGCCAAAAGAGGCCGTGGTTGAAGGTTGAAGAGCATCTGCTAAATGACTAACGTGCCAAAAGAGGCCGTGGTTGAAGGTTGAAGAGCGTCTGCTAAATATTTCTTTATTCAACTTTTATTTAACTAGGCAAATCAGTTAAGAACAAATTCTTATTTACAATGACGGCCTAGAAACAGTGGGTAAACTGCCTTGTTCGGGGGCAGAACGACATATTTTTACCTTGTCAGCTCAGGGATTTGATCTAGCAACCTTCCCGTTACTGGCCCAACGCTATCACTACTACGCTACCTGCCGCTCCAAAATCACTAACATGTCAATGTCAAAGAGGCCGTAGTTGAAGGTTTTGGAAGTCAAAACATCAAGACGACATCGCAGAAGTCACACAATTCAATCATTTAATTTCTCAATGCAGCCGATCTCCAAGGAGACAAAACATACATAGCAAATGTAAAAAGCATTCATAAACATAGATAAAGCTTCAGGGTCAATTCCCTTTCAATTCAGGAAGGGAAACGAGATACCTAGTCAGTTGCACAACACAATGCATTCAACTGAAATGAGTCTCCTGTATTTATTTCATCAAACCCCAATCAGAGGTGCAGGGTGCTGCCTTAATCAATGTCCACGTCAATGAAGTACACTGACATTTCAATTCCAATTCTCTTCCAATAGTTTTCAATTCGGGAAATTTGGAATTTGTTCACTTTCTGAAATGACTGGAATTGAAATGGTATTGACCCTAACCTTGACATATACAGTTGAAGTCAGAAGTTTACATACACCTTAGCCAAATACATTTAAATTCAGTTTCACAATTCCTGACATTTAATCCTCGTAAAAATTCCCTGTCTCAGGTCAGTTAGGATCACCGCTTTATTATAAGAATGTGAAATGCCAGAATAATAGTAGAGATAATGATATCTCAGCTTTTACTTCTTTCATCACATTCCCAGTGTGTCAGAAGTTTACATACACTCAATTAGTATTTGGCAGCATTGCCTTTAAATTGTTTAACTTGGGTCAAATGCTTCAGGTAGCCGTCCACAAGCTTCCCACAATAAGTTGGGTGAATTTTGGCCCATTCCTCTTGACAGAGCTGGTGTAATGGAGTCAGGTTTGTAGGCCTCCTTGCTCGCACATGCTTTTTCAGTTCTGCCCACAAATCTTCCATGGGATTGAGGTCAGGGCTTTGTGATGGCCACTCCAATACCTTGACTTTGTTGTCCTTAAGCCATTTTGCCACAACTTTGGAAGTATGCTTGGGGTCAATGTCCATTTGGAAGACCCATTGCGACCAAGTTTTAACTTCCTGACTGATGTCTTGAGATATTGCTTCAATATATCCACATAATTTTCTTACCTCGTGATGCCATCTATTTTGTGAAGTGCACCAGTCCCTCCTGCAGCAAAGCACCCCCACAACATGATGCTGCCAAACCCGTGCTTCAGTTGGGATGGTGTTCTTCGGCCTGCATGCATCCAATTTTTTCCTCCAAACATAACGATGGTCATTATGACCAAACAGTTCTGTTTTTGTTTCATCAGACCAGAGAACGTTTCTCCAAAAAGCACAATCTTTGTCCCCACCTGCAGTTGCAAACCGTAGTCTGGCTTTTTTATGGCGGTTTTGGAGCAGTGGCTTCTTCCTTGCTGAGCTGCCTTTCAGGTTATGTCAATATAGGACTTGTTTTATTGTGGATATAGATACTTTTGTACCCGTTTCCTCCAGCATCTTCACAAGGTCCTTTGCTGTTGTTCTGGGATTGATTTGCACTTTTCGCAACAAAGTACGTTCATCTCTAGGAGACAGAACACGTCTCCTTCCTGAGCGGTATGACGGCTGCGTGGTCCCATGGGGTTTATACTTGCGTACTATTGTTTGTACAGATGAACGTCGTACCATCAGGCATTTGGAAATTGCTCCCAAGGATGAACCAGACTTGTGGCGGTCTACATTATTTTCTTTTGAGGTATTGGCTGATTTCTTTAGTTTTTCCCATGTCAAGCAAAGAGGCACTGAGTTTGAAGGTAGGCCTTGAAATACTTCCACAGGTACACCTCCAATTGACTCAAATTATGTAAATTAGTCTATCAGAAGCTTCTAAAGCTATAACATCATTTTCTGGAATTTTCCAAGCTGTTTAAAGGCACAGTCAACTTAGTGTATGTAAACGTCTGACCCACTGGAATTGTGATACAGTAAATTATAAGTGAAATAATCTGTTTGTAAACAATTGTTGGAAAAATGACTTGTGTCATGCACAAAGTAGATGTCCTAACCAACTTGCCAAAACTATAGTTTGTTAACAAGAAATGTGTGGAGTGGTTGAAAAACAAGTTTTAATGACTCCAACCTAAGTGTATGTAACCTTCTGACTTCAACTGTACATAAAATGTATATAAATGTATATAAATGACACATAAAATAAACATACGTTAGATATACATGATTTGATAACTATCAAAAAAATGTCATCACTTCAACTGCTCATCTCTCCTCCAACCAGACCAAATACGAATAGAGAGGAGAGAAAGAGAGTGAAGAGGCAGGTAGAGTAGGAGGGAGTGGGGTGGAAAGAGAGAGAGTGAAGAGGCAGGTAGAGTAGGAGGGAGTGGGGTGGAAAGAGAGAGAGTGGAGAGGCAGGTAGAGTAGGAGGGAGTGGAAAGAGAGAGTGGAGAGGCAGGTAGAGTAGGAGGGAGTGGGGTGGAAAGAGAGAGTGTGAAGAGGCAGGTAGAGTAGGAGGGAGTGGGGTGGAAAGAGAGAGTGGAGAGGCAGGTAGAGTAGGAGGGAGTGGGGTGGAAAGAGAGAGAGAAGAGGCAGGTAGAGTAGGAGGGAGTGGGGTGGAAAGAGAGAGTGGAGAGGCAGGTAGAGTAGGAGGGAGTGGGGTGGAAAGAGAGAGAGAAGAGGCAGGTAGAGTAGGAGGGAGTGGGGTGGAAAGAGAGAGAGAAGAGGCAGGCAGAGTAGGAGGGAGTGGAAAGAGAGAGTGGAGAGGCAGGTAGAGTAGGAGGGAGTGGGGTGGAAAGAGAGAGTGTGAAGAGGCAGGTAGAGTAGGAGGGAGTGGGGTGGAAAGAGAGAGTGGAGAGGCAGGTAGAGTAGGAGGGAGTGGGGTGGAAAGAGAGAGAGAAGAGGCAGGTAGAGTAGGAGGGGTGGAAAGAGAGAGTGAAGAGCAGGCAGGGAGGGAGTAGGAGGGAGTGGGGTGGAAAGAGAGAGAGAAGAGGCAGGTAGAGTAGGAGGGAGTGGGGTGGAAAGAGAGAGAGAAGAGGCAGGTAGAGTAGGAGGGAGTGGGGTGGAAAGAGAGAGAGAAGAGGCAGGTAGAGTAGGAGGGAGTGGGGTGGAAAGAGAGAGAGAAGAGGCAGGTAGAGTAGGAGGGAGTGGGGTGGAAAGAGAGAGAGAAGAGGCAGGTAGAGTAGGAGGGAGTGGGGTGGAAAGAGAGAAGAAGAGGCAGGTAGAAGAGGCAGGTAGAGTAGGAGGGAGTGGGGTGGAAAGAGAGAGAGTGAAGAGGCAGGTAGAGTAGGAGGGAGTGGGGTGGAAAGAGAGAGAGAAGAGGCAGGTAGAGTAGGAGGGAGTGGGGTGGAAAGAGAGAGAGTGGAGAGGCAGGTAGAGTAGGAGGGAGTGGGGTGGAAAGAGAGAGTGGAGAGGCAGGTAGAGTAGGAGGGAGTGGGGTGGAAAGAGAGAGAGAAGAGGCAGGTAGAGTAGGAGGGGCAGGTGGAAAGAGAGAGAGAAGAGGCAGGTAGAGTAGGAGGGAGTGGGGTGGAAAGAGAGAGAGAAGAGGCAGGTAGAGTAGGAGGGAGTGGGGTGGAAAGAGAGAGAGAAGAGGCAGGTAGAGTAGGAGGGAGTGGGGTGGAAAGAGAGAGAGAAGAGGCAGGTAGAGTAGGAGGGAGTGGGGTGGAAAGAGAGAGAGAGGAGGCAGGTAGAGTAGGAGGGAGTGGGGTGGAAAGAGAGAGAGAAGAGGCAGGTAGAGTAGGAGGGAGTGGGGTGGAAAGAGAGTGAAGAGGCAGGTAGAGTAGGAGGGAGTGGGGTGGAAAGAGAGAGTAGGAAGTGGGGTGGAGGCAGGTAGAGTGGGGTGGAAAGAGAGAGTGAAGAGGCAGGAGGGAGTGGGGTGGAAAGAGGGGGAAAGAGAGAGAGTGAAGAGGCAGGTAGAGTAGGAGGGAGTGGGGTGGAAAGAGAGAGAGAAGAGGCAGGTAGAGTAGGAGGGAGTGGGGTGGAAAAGAGAGAGAGGAGAGGCAGGTAGAGTAGGAGGGAGTGGGGTGGAAAGAGAGAGAGTGGAGCAGGTAGAGTAGGCAGGAGTAGGGGAGTGGGGTGGAAAGAGAGAGAGAAGAGGCAGGTAGAGTAGGAGGGAGTGGGGGTGAAGAGGCAGGTAGAGTAGGAGGGAGTGGGGTGGAAAGAGAGAGAGAAGAGGCAGGTAGAGTAGGAGGGAGTGGGGTGGAAAGAAGAGAGAGAGAGTGAAGAGGCAGGTAGAGTAGGAGGGGAGGGAGTGGGGTGGAAAGAGAGAGAGAAGAGGCAGGTAGAGTAGGAGGGAGTGGGGTGGAAAGAGAGAGTGGAGAGGCAGGTAGAGTAGGAGGGAGTGGGGTGGAAAGAGAGAGTGAGGAGGCAGGTAGAGTAGGAGGGAGTGGGGTGGAAAGAGAGAGTGAGGAGGCAGGTAGAGTAGGAGGGAGTGGGGTGGAAAGAGATCAACGGAGAGCTACAGTAACAAGAGACAGCTGAGATGAGTCCCTTCACTTGTCAGCTCATTACATAGTGTCACCTGCACTGATAACCCCACATCATTCACCCCTCTCTCCTCCTTCCCTTGTTCACAGACAGACTGATAACCCCACATCATTCATCTCCCTTCCCACATCCCTCCCCTGTTTACAGACAGACTGATAAACCCACATCATTCACCTCCCTCTCCTCCTTCCCTTGTTCAGACAGACTGATAACCCCACATCATTCATCCTCCTTCCCTTGTTCACAGACAGACTGATAACCCCACATCATTCATTCCCCTCTCCTCCTTCCCTTGTTCACAGACAGACTGATGACCCCACATCATTCATTCCCCTCTCCTCCTTCCCTTGTTCACAGACAGACTGATAACCCCACATCATTCATCCCCTCTCCTCCTTCCCTTGTTCAGACAGACTGATAACCTCACATCATTCATCTCCCTTCCCACCTCCCTCCCTTGTTTACAGACAGACAAAGAGCAGGTGACAGGAGTTAAACGCCAGCCAACATACACACACTGACTGTGTTGGGAGTGAATTCAGTCCATTCAGGTAGATCTGGGGCCGTATCAAGCATTTCAGAGTAAGAGCAATGACCTAGGATCAGGTCACCCCTGTCCATATAATCTTATTCATTATTATCTAAAGCAAAAACTGATGCTAGATCAGCCTTCCTTCCAGCATACCTGTCATCCACCTGACCTATCAATAACATTACCTTTAGGAGTGTAATAAACACGTTATCAGCTGTAGGAAAAGGAATAGTCGTGATCAAGTAAAAACATAGAAATCCGTTTCTGCCTAAGGATGCCTTATCAGCTCGAAATCTCCACAACACCACCAAAATCCATCACACAACCCTTCCAATACATTCCTATACCTCCCTTCTTCAAGAGCAGTTATCACTCTCTTCAGCCCAAATCTTGTCCCCCTCCATCACTGAGGCCCCAGCCCAGCTGAGGCCCCCTGTGTCCCCAGGAAGTCTCCGTGGTCCGACCCCCACAGCCGGTAGAACTGGGTGAAGTCAACATAGGGAGGGACCCGTCCGGTCTCGTCTGGCTGCACCGCCTGGCTGCCACGCTGTCTGGAGAGAGTCCCATACAGTGGATATTTTAGTGAACATAATCTTCCTAGAAACAGAATAGAAACCATCCCGCCTGGGATTCTTCCCTTCTCTAACCCACCGAGCTACCTACCTGAAGAGGCTGCCTCCGTCTCCTGAAGAAGAGCTGGAGCTCTGGGTGGTCTGGTTATTGGTGGAATGGAGCGTGGTGGTGGGACTCTGGCTGCGGGGTGGGAGGGGGGCGTGTGGGCGAGGGGGGAGAGGGGGAAGAGAGGGAAGAGGGGAGAGACAGAGCTCATTTATGGACTGGAGGATGTCAAGGGAGGAACGGCGGACGGCGCTGGGTAGAAGGAGCGTGCTAGAGGTGATGAAGGAAGTGAGGAGAAAGAGAGGGAGGGAGGGAGGGCAAAAGAAAGGGGGAAAATAATAGACAGATGGAGGATGGGAAAGCGAGGGAGCAGAAGGAGGAGATTCAGAGAAGGAAAATAAATAAGGAATGAAGGACAGAAGACAGCAAAGTAAAGAAGGGTAGGAGGAATGAACCAATCAATGACTCAGAACAGGGGCCATGCACATGCCTCTTAGAACAACACAATAACAAGAAGCCAACGTGTGGTCTTAGCTCGGGCCAACAATTACACTTTTATCAATTTTATCTGAAATGACCCTAACAAACCCAAATGAAAATCTAAAACGAACTGGCTATGAAACCATCGTCTACACTTGTTGGATGTGTGTATGCGTTCGGGCTGGGCGATATATCGAGTATACAGTATAATGGTATGGATCCACATACCGGTATGAATTTTAACAATACACTAACTACACGGCTCAAAAAAATAAAGGGAACACTTAAACAACACAAAGTAACTCCAAGTCAATCTCACTTCTGTGAAATCAAACTGTCCACTTCGGAAGCAACACTGATTGACAATAAATTTCACATGCTGTTGTGCAAATGGAATAGAAAACATGTGGAAATTATAGGCATTTAGCAAGACACCCTCAATAAAGGAGTGGTTCTGCAGGTGGTGACCACAGACCACTTCTAAGTTCCTATGCTTCCTGGCTGATGTTTTGGTCACTTTTGAATGCTGGCGGTGCTTTCACTCTAGTGGTAGCATGAGATGGAGTCTACAACCCACACAAGTGGCTCAGGTAGTGCAGCTCATCCAGGATGGCACATCAATGCGAGATGTGGCAAGAAGGTTTGCTGTGTCTGTCAGCGTAGTGTCCAGAGCATGGAGGCGCTACCAGGAGACAGGCCAGTACATCAGGAGACGTGGAGGAGGCCAACAACCCAGCAGCAGGACCGCTACCTCCGCCTTTGTGCAAGGAGGAGCAGGAGGAGCACTGCCAGAGCCCTGCAAAATGACTTCCAGCAGGCCACAAATGTGCATGTGTCTGCTCAAACGGTCAGAAACAGACTCCATTAGAGTGGTATGAGGGCCCGACGTCCACAGGTGGGGGTTGTGCTTACAACCCAACACCGTGCAGGACGTTTGGCATTTGCCAGAGAACAAATTCGCCACTGGCGCCCTGTGCTCTTCACAGATGAAAGCAGGTTCACACTGAGCACGTGACAGACGTGACAGTCTGGATACACCGTGGAGAATGTTCTGCTGCCTGCAACATCCTCCAGCATGACCGGTTTGGCGGTGGGTCAGTCATGGTGTGGGGTGGCATTTCTTTGGGGGGCCGCACAGCCCTCCATGTGCTCGCCAGAGGTAGCCTGACTGCCATTAGGTACCGAGATGAGATCCTCAGACCCCTTGTGAGACCATATGCTGGTGTGGTTGGCCCTGGGTTCCTCTTAATGCAAGACAATGCTAGACCTCATGTGGCTGGAGTGTGTCAGCAGTTCCTGCAAGAGGAAGGCATTGATGCTATGGACTGGCCCGCCCGTTCCCCAGACCTTAATCCAATTGAGCACATCTGGGACATCATGTCTCGCTCCATCCACCAATGCCACGTTGCACCACAGACTGTCCAGGAGTTGGCGGATGCTTTAGTCCAGGTCTGGGAGGAGATCCCTCAGGAGACCATCCGCCACCTCGTCAGGAGCATGCCCAGGCGTTTTAGGGAGGTCATACAGGCATGTGGAGGCCACACACACTACTGAGCCTCATTTTGACTTGTTTTAAGGACATTATCATCAAAGTTGGATCAGCCTGTAGTGTGGTTTTCCACTTTAATTTTGAGTGTGACTCCAAATCCAGACCTCCATGGGTTGATAAATTTGATTTCCATAGATTTGTGTGTGATTTTGTTGTCAGCACATTCAACTATGTAAAGAAAAATGTATTTAATATGAATATTTCATTCATTCAGATCTAGGATGTGTTATTTTAGTGTTCCCTTTATTTTTTTGAGCAGTGTATATTCTGAGACAGTGCTCCATATTGGACTACCTCCCTGTCAGTCGTGTCCTAGTGTGTATACAACCATCAGAACGGAGCCCATTCAAATCACTTTCATTCCATCTGTTGTCACGCTCATGCACTACTCATAAAACACAGTCTTCTATTCACAAACATCACACAAATATTGTGACATGATGTGTTGGCCATATCACCCATCTCTAGTGTGTGTGTCAGCATGCCTGCATTTGTATCCACTTCCAGGGAAAGAAAGTGGTCTTAGTCCCGTTGGTGAGTGTGTGTGTTATTGGCTCGGTGTGCGCGCGCTTTGGGTGAGTTGCTATGGATACATGGCATATACTATATATATTACCCAGGTGTGTGTGTGGGTGTGCCCTCCTCCAGAGTAGAGGCTGTGTTGGTCCCGTTGGTGAGGGTACCCCCCTGAGAGGGCATGACCAGGGAGAGGGTGACGCTGGTCTTACTGGTGCTGCTGGGGCAGTTGGAGTAGGGCACCGACACTGGGTAGATACGACCACCTAGAGGAGAGACAGCAGAGAGACAGAGTTCATCTAGTATTATAGTAGTAATATAGTGCTGCTGGGGCAGCACTGACACTGGGTAGATACGACCACCTAGAAACCTAGTAAAACACAAGTAAAAGGGTTAGCTGAATTAGATGAAGAATTCAAGCTTTCCTGTTCATTTGGTATTGAGGTCTGCCTGCAGATGATCAGTAATGCATTTGGAGACTGTTTGAATGTATGAGAATCATTTTATAGAATATGAACTGAGGTATAACTCAGACTCTCATTGGCCAGGTTCAAGCTCTACACGGAAGGCTATTGCCTCTATCAGGCAGAGATGTCTAACTCACCATGGTGATCTCTACAGTAGAGGTCAACCGATTAATCGGAATGGCCGATTATTTAGGGGCGATTTCAAGTTTTCAAAACAATCGGAAATCGGTAGTTTTGGA
>NW_024608502.1:0-32500 GCF_018296145.1 Oncorhynchus tshawytscha
GAGGATGCTGGGGATCCCCGAGGTGAGGATGCTGGGGATCCCCGAGGTGAGGATGCTGGGGATCCCCGAGGTGAGGATGCTGGGGATCCCCGAGGTGAGGATGCTGGGGATCCCCGAGGTGAGGATGCTGGGGATCCCCGAGGTGAGGATGCTGGGGATCCCCGAGGTGAGGATGCTGGGGATCCCCGAGGTGAGGATGCTGGGGTTCCCGAGGTGAGGATGCTGGGGATCCCGAGGTGAGGATGCTGGGGATCCCCGAGGTGAGGATGCTGGGGATCCCGGAGGTGAGGATGCTGGGGATCCCCGAGGTGAGGATGCTGGGGATCCCCGAGGTGAGGATGCTGGGGATCCCCGAGGTGAGGATGCTGGGGATCCCCGAGGTGAGGATGCTGGGGATCCCCGAGGTGAGGATGCTGGGGATCCCCGAGGTGAGGATGCTGGGGATCCCGAGGTGAGGATGCTAGGGATCCCCGAGGTGAGGATGCTAGGGATCCCCGAGGTGAGGATGCTAGGGATCCCCGAGGTGAGGATGCTGGGGTTGGCTGGGCGGGAGATTTGCTCTGATCTACTCTGCTCAGGCCTTTGGGGGCTCCAGGCTCCTTTTCACTCTTTTCAATGCGTCCCAAATGGCAACCTATTCCCTACATAGTGCACTTCTTTTGATTGGTGGTGACTGTGATTCAGTATGCCAGGGGTACACATGAAACAAGCCCTTGTTGTTGTTGTGGTCCTGAGGAAAATGACCCTCTCTGGGACTTCCTGCTGAGGAGTTAACAACACACGCGACTCCTTCAGATGTGGCTTGTCGTTATAGAGGACTACGGTCCCAGCCTAAAGGCAGGTAGGAACGCTTGGTGTGTGTGTGTGTGTGTAACACAGGTGACACAGCCTGTTTTAGAGGAAATGAGCGAAACAGCATTTTAACAGATCTGAAGGACTGTCTGTGTTGGTACCTACCTGCATTCTAACAGCAGCTTATATTCTGATACATGATCCTGTGTGTGTGTGTGTTTGAGGTGTGTGTGTGTGTGTGTGTGTGTGTGTGTATGTGTGTGTGTGTGTGTGTTTGAGGTGGTGTGTGTGTGTGTGTGTGTGTGTGTATGTTTGTGTTTGAGGTGTGTGTGTGTGTGTTTGAGGTGTGTGTGTGTGTGTGTTAGTGTGTGTGTGTGTGTGTGTGTGTGTGTTTGATGTGTGTGTGTGTGTGTGTGTGTTTGAGGTGTGTGTGTGTTTGAGGTGTGTGTGTGTGTGTGTTTGAGGTGTGTGTGTTGAGTGTGTGTGTGTGTGTGTTTGTGTTTGATGTGTGTGTGTGTGTGTGTGTGTTGAGGTGTGTGTGTTGAGGTGTGTGTGTGTGTGTTTGAGGTGTGTGTGTGTGTGTGTTTGAGGTGTGTGTGTTGAGGTGTGTGTGTTGAGGTGTGTGTGTTGAGGTGTGTGTGTGTTGAGGTGTGTGTGTTTGAGGTGTGTGTGTGTGTGTGTGTGTTGAGGTGTGTGTGTGTGTTTGTGTGTGTGAAGTGTGTGTGTGTGTGTGTGTGTTGAGAGTGTGTGTGTGTGTGTGTTTGAGGTGTGTGTGTGTGTGTGTGTGTGTGTGTGTGTTGTGTGTGTGTGTGTGTGTGTGTGTGTGTGTGTGTGTGTGTGTGTGTGTGTGTGTGTGTGTGTGTGTTGAGGTAGGAAGATGTACTGTAGAGAAAACAGAGATAAAGCACCTGATTTGACAGTCAGACTTTTAGAACAACGACATGAAACATCAATTAAACTGCAGCAGGACAGAGACAAAGGAGAACTGCTCTACACACACACACACACACACACACACACACCTCAAACAAACACACACACAAACCTCAAACACACACCTCAAACACACACACACACACACCTCAAACAAACACACACCTCAAACACACCTCAAACACACACACACACTCAACTCAAACACACACACACACACACACACACACACACACACACACACACACACCTCACACACACACACCTCAAACACACACACACCTCAAACACACACACACACCTCAAACACACACACACACACAAACACACACCTCAAACACACACCTCAAACACACACACACCTCAAACACACACACACCTCAAACACACACACACACCTCAAACACACACACACACCTCAAACACACACACACCTCAAACACACACACACACCTCAAACAACACACACACACACACCTCAAACACACACACACACCTCAAAAACACACACACCTCAAAACACACACACCACAACACACACACACACACACACACCTCAAACACACACACACACACACACACACCTCAAACACACCCCTCAAACACACACACACACCTCAAACACACAAACACACACACTCTCTTGTCTCTGTCAGAGATTGGGCTCAGTAAAGTGATTGAATATCATCCACTTTTTCTGCTTATGTCTGGGAGGATGGAGGAGGGGGAGGAGAGGGGGAGGAGGAGGAGGAGGAGAGGAGGAGGGAGGAGGGAGGAGGAGGAGGAGGGAGGAGGAGGAGGAGGAGAGGAGGAGGAGGAGGAGGAGGAGGAGGAGGAGGAGGGGAGGAGAGGAGGAGGAGAGGAGGAGAAGGAGGAGGAGAGGAGGAGGAGGAAGAGGAGAGGAAACACACACACACTTATTTGTTACTATACTTGTGAGGACATTCTGGGGACCAACAATTGATTCCCATTCAACATCCTATTTCTCCTAAACCCTGAAGCCTAAAATAGTATTTTTTACAAGTGAAGACTGGCAAAATGTCCTCACATCTCTGAGTTGGTTTTACTATTCTAGTGAGGACTTCTGTTACTGACAGGTATAGTAAAATATGTACACACACACACACACACACACACACACACACACACACACACACACACACCCTACTTTACTTTGGTTTCAACTCCCCTCTCTGCTATAATACATCTTCTAACTTATCTGAAGGAGGGAGGGAGGGGTGAGGGGGAGGGAGAATGTGAGGGAGGGAGGGAGAGGTAGAGAGAGAGAGAGAGGTAGAGAGAGAGGATGAAAGAGAGAGAGGATGAAAGAGAGAGATGTAGAGAGACAAAGGTAGAGACAAAGGTAGAGAGAGAGGAAGAGAGAGAGAGAGAGGAGGAAAAAGGATTGAGGCAGTCTGAATCATCCTAACGGTCTCAGATTAAGTTTATTACAGTATAACTGTTATAACCACCTGTTATAACCTCTACCATCTGATAGACTGAGGAGAGGAGGAATCCCACTAACCACCTATTAGGGTATAACTGTTATAACCACCTGTTATAACCTCTACCATCTGATAGACTGAGGAGAGGAGGAATCCCACTAATTCCCATGGGGAATAAAGAGCTCTAAGCACGGGGAATAAAGAGCTCTAAGCACGGGGAATAAAGAGCTCTAAGCACGGGGAATAAAGAGCTCTAAGCACGGGGAATAAAGAGCTCTAAGCACGGGGAATAAAGAGCTCTAAGCACGGGGAATAAAGAGCTCTACGCACGGGGAATAAAGAGCTCTAAGCACGGGAATAAAGAGCTCTACGCACGGGGAATAAAGAGCTCTAAGCACGGGGAATAAAGAGCTCTAAGCACGGGGAATAAAGAGCTCTAAGCACGGGGAATAAAGAGCTCTAAGCACGGGGAATAAAGAGCTCTAAGCACGGGGAATAAAGAGCTCTAAGCACGGGAATAAAGAGCTCTAAGCACGGGGAATAAAGAGCTCTAAGCACGGGGAATAAAGAGCTCTAAGCACGGGGAATAAAGAGCTCTACGCACGGGGAATAAAGAGCTCTAAGCACGGGGAATAAAGAGCTCTAAGCACGGGGAATAAAGAGCTCTAAGCACGGGGAATAAAGAGCTCTAAGCACGGGGAATAAAGAGCTCTAAGCACGGGGAATAAAGAGCTCTAAGCACGGGGAATAAAGAGCTCTAAGCACGGGGAATAAAGAGCTCTAAGCACGGGGAATAAAGAGCTCTAAGCACGGGGAATAAAGAGCTCTAAGCACGGGAATAAAGAGCTCTAAGCACGGGGAATAAAGAGCTCTAAGCACGGGAATAAAGAGCTCTAAGCACGGGGAATAAAGAGCTCTAAGCACGGGGAATAAAGAGCTCTAAGCACGGGAATAAAGAGTTCTACGCACAGGGAATAAAGAGCTCTAAGCATGGGGAATAAAGAGCTCTAAGCACGGGGAATAAAGAGCTCTAAGCACGGGGAATAAAGAGCTCTAAGCACGGGGAATAAAGAGCTCTAAGCACGGGGAATAAAGAGCTCTAAGCACGGGGAATAAAGAGTCTACTGGAAGAAAAAAGTGTTTAACAGGTCAAAGTTCAGATCCCAGACCGGGTCTTCTCTTCATCAGGAACAAGAAGAGTCTTCTGGAACAATCTGCTACTTACAACCTATTCTGAAAGGAAACGGATGAGTGTTTCTGCCGACGTCTTGGCTTTTGGTTTGAGCTCCCAGAACCTCTTGCAGGTAGAAGAGATGTTCTGTGGTTTTCATTTCCCACAACGAGGTTCAGTAACCTTTCAGACTGCCCTTTCCCCGCCATTTCAAGCTCTAATTCAGAAGTAGACCATCCATCCATGATCATTGTGAGGTCGGGTATCACTAAAGACATCTGGAGGACTCGTGTTCCATCTTAATTCAACATGTTACCAAGACAACCATTCCCTTATCTTAATTCAACATGTTACCAAGACTAGTGTTCCCTTATCTTAATTCAACATGTTACCAAGACTACTGTTCCCTTATCTTAATTCAACATGTTACCAAGACTACTGTTCCCTTATCTTAATTCAACATGTTACCAAGACTACTGTTCCCTTATCTTAATTCAACATGTTACCAAGACTACTGTTCCCTTATCTTAATTCAACATGTTACCAAGACTAGTGTTCCCTTGTCTTACTTCAACATATTACCAAGACTAATGTTCCCTTATCTTAATTCAACATGTTACCAAGACTACTGTTCCCTTGTCTTAATTCAACATGTTACCAAGACTAGTGTTCCCTTATCTTAATTCAACATGTTACCAAGACAACCATTCCCTTATCTTAATTCAACATGTTACCAAGACTACTGTTCCCTTATCTTAATTCAACATGTTACCAAGACTACTGTTCCCTTATCTTAATTCAACATGTTACCAAGACTACTGTTCCCTTATCTTAATTCAACATGTTACCAAGACAACCATTCCCTTATCTTAATTCAACATGTTACCAAGACTAGTGTTCCCTTATCTTAATTCAACATGTTACCAAGACTACTGTTCCATTGTCTTAATTCAACATGTTACCAAGACTACTGTTCCCTTGTCTTAATTCAACATGTTACCAAGACTACTGTTCCATTGTCTTAATTCAACATGTTACCAAGACTACTGTTCCCTTGTCTTAATTCAACATGTTACCAAGACAACCATTCCCTTATCTTAATTCAACATGTTACCAAGACTACTGTTCCCTTGTCTTAATTCAACATGTTACCAAGACAACCATTCCCTTATCTTAATTCAACATGTTACCAAGACAACCATGTTCCCTTATCTTAATTCAACATGTTACCAAGACTAGTGTTCCCTTATCTTAATTCAACATGTTACCAAGACTAGTGTTCCCTTATCTTAATTCAACATGTTACCAAGACTACTGTTCCCTTATCTTAATTCAACATGTTACCAAGACAACCATTCCCTTATCTTAATTCAACATGTTACCAAGACTACTGTTCCCTTGTCTTAATTCAACATGTTACCAAGACTACTGTTCCCTTATCTTCATTCAACATGTTACCAAGACAACCATTCCCTTATCTTAATTCAACATGTTACCAAGACTAGTGTTCCCTTATCTGAATTCAACATGTTACCAAGACTAGTGTTCCCTTATCTTAATTCAACATGTTACCAAGACAACCATTCCCTTATCTTAATTCAACATGTTACCAAGACAACCAGTCCCTTATCTTAATTCAACATGTTCCCAAGACTACTGTTCCCTTATCTTAATTCAACATGTTACCAAGAGTACTGTTCCCTTATCTTAATTCAACATGTTATCAAGACTACTGTTCCCTTGTCTTAATTCAACATGTTACCAAGAGTACTGTTCCCTTATCTTAATTCAACATGTTACCAAGAGTACTGTTCCCTTATCTTAATTCAACATGTTACCAAGACTACTGTTCCCTTATCTTAATTCAACATGTTACCAAGACTACTGTTCCCTTATCTTAATTCAACATGTTACCAAGACAACCATTCCCTTATCTTAATTCAACATGTTACCAAGACTAGTGTTCCCTTATCTTAATTCAACATGTTACCAAGACTACTGTTCCCTTGTCTTAATTCAACATGTTACCAAGACTACTGTTCCCTTATCTTAATTCAACATGTTACCAAGAGTACTGTTCCCTTATCTTAATTCAACATGTTACCAAGACAACCGTTCCCTTATCTTAATTCAACATGTTACCAAGACAACCGTTCCCTTGCTTGCTGCCTGATTAAAATCAGTCAACCTATCAAAATGATCGATCTGTTCACTCCCCTCCCCTCATTACCATCTCTGTATCTCCCTAAAGCACAGCAGATACACCAACTGGCCCTGATTAGACTCAACAGACTGAGTTACGATGCTCTGACACACACAGACACTAACTCTGGACGGGTCATGGTACTGACTGGGGACTGTCTCTGTCCTGTAACTCTGGACGGGTCATGGTACTGACTGGGGACTGTCTCTGTAACTCTGGACGGGTCATGGTACTGACTGGGGACTGTCTCTGTCTCTGTAACTCTGGACGGGTCATGGTACTGACTGGGGACTGTCTCTGTCCTGTAACTCTGGTAACTCTGGACGGGTCATGGTACTGACTGGGGACTGTCTCTGTCCTGTAACTCTGGACGGGTCATGGTACTGACTGGGGACTGTCTCTGTCCTGTAACTCTGGACGGGTCATGGTACTGACTGGGGACTGTCTCTGTCCTGTAACTCTGGACGGGTCATGGTACTGACTGGGGACTGTCTCTGTCCTGTAACTCTGGACGGGTCATGGTACTGACTGGGGACTGTCTCTGTCCTGTAACTCTGGACGGGTCATGGTACTGACTGGGGACTGTCTCTGTCCTGTAACTCTGGACGGGTCATGGTACTGACTGGGGACTGTCTCTGTCCTGTAACTCTGGACGGGTCATGGTACTGACTGGGGACTGTCTCTGTCCTGTAACTCTGGACGGGTCATGGTACTGACTGGGGACTGTCTCTGTCCTGTAACTCTGGACGGGTCATGGTACTGACTGGGGACTGTCTCTGTCCTGTAACTCTGGACGGGTCATGGTACTGACTGGGGACTGTCTCTGTCCTGTAACTCTGGACGGGTCATGGTACTGACTGGGGACTGTCTCTGTCCTGTAACTCTGGACGGGTCATGGTACTGACTGGGGACTGTCTCTGTCCTGTAACTCTGGACGGGTCATGGTACTGACTGGGGACTGTCTCTGTCCTGTAACTCTGGACGGGTCATGGTACTGACTGGGGACTGTCTCTGTCCTGTAACTCTGGACGGGTCATGGTACTGACTGGGGACTGTCTCTGTCCTGTAACTCTGGACGGGTCATGGTACTGACTGGGGACTGTCTCTGTCCTGTAACTCTGGACGGGTCATGGTACTGACTGGGGACTGTCTCTGTCCTGTAACTCTGGACGGGTCATGGTACTGACTGGGGACTGTCTCTGTCCTGTAACTCTGGACGGGTCATGGTACTGACTGGGGACTGTCTCTGTCCTGTAACTCTGGACGGGTCATGGTACTGACTGGGGACTGTCTCTGTCCTGTAACTCTGGACGGGTCATGGTACTGACTGGGGACTGTCTCTGTCCTGTAACTCTGGACGGGTCATGGTACTGACTGGAGACTGGCAGGGGAGGGACAGGGGCCGAGTGGTTACCACTCACAGGGATGGAGGGAGGGATGTAAGGAGGGAGGGAGGGAGGGAAGGAGGGATGTAAGGAGGGAGGGAAGGAGAGAGGGAAGGAGAGAGAGGGACCGAGTGGTTACCACTCACAGGGAGGGAAGGAGGGATGGAAGGAGGGAGGGGAAGGAGAGAGGGAAGGAGAGAGGGAAGGGAGAGGGAAGGAGAGAGAGGGGGCCGAGTGGTTACCACTCACAGGGAGGGAGGGAGGAGCAGTGTTATTTAAGAGGCAGACAGCAGAGGGAGAAATGAAGATGAATGTTGGGGCCGGGAGGAGTGAGGGATGAGGGGCTAATTAGCCATGTTGGCGCTGGGGGGGGGGGGCAGAGGAGAGGAGGCAGAGATGAAAGCAGAGGGGCCCGGCCTACAGTGACACAGCAGAGCCTGGGGCTTGCCTGGTCTGTGAGGCTGTGTCCCAGGCAGAGAGAGGAGGGCAGGGGGGGTAGAGGACAGTCACCCTGCCCCAGGACCTCCACACCACCAGGGGAGCTTCAGAGACCCAGGGGCCTTCACCAGCCAGCCGGCACATCACGCACGCTCTCTCTTCTTCCCCCCTCTTTCACTCTCTCTCTCTCCCTCATTCTCTTTCTGTGCGTCTCTGGCTTCCCTCTCTCTCTGTGACATTTCTGTCCCAGAATGCACTGTGTCCTTCGTTTCTTCTTGCTGTAGGACATGATGTGAGAGGGATGGTTAAGTATGAGGTGAAGAGCGGTCGGGCAATGCTGTGGCGCTTCACCCAGTGATGGATCACACCAGGCCACTAACTCATTCTCTTCCTCTCCCTTCTCTCTCTCTTCCTCTCTCTCCCTCCCTTCCATCCTGGCTCTCTCTTCCCCTTTCTCTCTCCCTTCCATCCTGGCTCTCACTTCGCCTCTCTCTCTCCCTTCCATCCTGGCTCTCTCTTCCCCTCTCTCCATCCCTTCCTCCATCCCATATCCAATATAATTTCAGATAAGTCAGACGATGGAGAGTGGTAGAGAGAGTGATAGAGGGAGAGATAGAGAGAAAGAGAGAGATGGAAAGATAGAAAGAGGGACAGAGAGAGATAATTGGAGAGAGAGAGGGAGTGCGAGATAGAGGGAGAGAGAAAGATGGAGAGAGCTAGAGAACGAGAGATAGAGGGAGAGAGATAGGAAGAGTAATAGATGGAGAGAAAGGGAGAGTGCGAGATAGAGGGAGTGCGAGATAGAGAGCAATAGATATATAGAGTCAGAAGGAGAGAGATAGATGGAGAGAGAGATAGATGGAGAGGGAGAGGGAGAGAGGAGAGAGAGAGAGAGATAGATGGAGATAGATGGAGATGGAGATAGAGAGAGGGAGGAGAGAGAGAGAGAGAGAGAGAGAGAGAGAGAGGGAGAGAGAGAGAGAGAGAGAGAGAGGGAGATAGCGAGAGAGAGATAGATGGAGAGGGAGAGATAGAGAGAGGGAAAGAGAGATAGAGAGCGATAGAGAGAGAGAGAGAGAGATAGATGGAGAGGGAGATAGAGAGATATAGATAGAGAGCGATAGAGAGCGATAGAGATAGATAGAGAGCAATAGAGAGAGATAGTATTATTATTCATGTATGCCTGTACACAGCAGGCAGGGATCCCCATTAAAGGCAATATGAAGTAACAGGGCCAAGGCTTAATGTTTTAATTGTCTCTATAATCAGGGAGGAAAACCCTTGACAGCAGGCCCACCAAGAGGCCTCGTTTATCCTTCAGAGAACAGAGAAAACATACAACAATCCTACATACTGCTTCCTGTGTTCCAAATGGCACTCTATGACCTATATAGTGGACTACTGTTAACCAGGACCTATAGGGTCTAACCCCTAGTCTCTATATAGTACACTACTGTTAACCAGGACCCCTAGTCTCTATATAGTACACTACTGTTAACCAGGACCCCTAGTCTCTATATAGTACACTACTGTTAACCAGGACCCCTAGTCTCTATATAGTACACTACTGTTAACCAGGACCCCTAGTCTCTATATAGTACACTACTGTTAACCAGGACCCCTAGTCTCTATATAGTACACTATTGTTAACCAGGACCTATAGGGTCTACCCCCTAGTCTCTATATAGTACACTACTGTTAACCAGGACCTATAGGGTCTACCCCCTAGTCTCTATATAGTACACTACTGTTAACCAGTACAGTGTGTGTGTGTTGAGACCAGTACAGTGTGTGTGTTGAGACCAGTACAGTGTGTGTGTGTTGAGACCAGTACAGTGTGTGTGTGTTGAGACCAGTACAGTGTGTGTGTGTTGAGACCAGTACAGTGTGTGTGTGTTGAGACCAGTACAGTGTGTGTCCTGAGACCAGTACAGTGTGTGTCCTGAGACCAGTACAGTGTGTGTCCTGAGACCAGTACAGTGTGTGTGTGTTGAGACCAGTACAGTGTGTGTCCTGAGACCAGTACAGTGTGTGTGTGTTGAGACCAGTACAGTGTGTGTGTTGAGACCAGTACAGTGTGTGTGTTGAGACCAGTACAGTGTGTTGAGACCAGTACCACAGGAGACAACACTGTGTACAGCTGTCCATAACTACACTACACAGATGTAGAAACAGGCTAGACACACACACACACCCAGGTACCAGAGGAAGCCCCGGGGCTGAACTCAGGAACGGACGGACGGACAGACAGACAGACGTCCAGTTCAAAGCAATGAAAACACCCCAGACCAGCTGTTATGTAGAAAGAGGAAGCTTTGTCCACTTCCCTATAGAAGAGGGCCCCCTATTCCCTATAGAAGAGGGCCCCCTATTCCCTATAGAAGAGGGCCCCCTATTCCCTATAGAAGAGGGCCCCCTATTCCCTACAGAAGAGGGCCCCCTATTCCCTATAGAAGAGGGCCCCCTATTCCCTATAGAAGAGGGCCCCCTATTCCCTACAGAAGAGGGCCCCCTATTCCCTATAGAAGAGGCCCCAGGGTCAAAAGTAAAGATAGTTCACTACATAGGAAACACACACAACATGCAGAGAAGAGCCAGACAGGCAAACACACGCCGAGAGGACGGTCGTAAGCTCAGAGTAGAGAAGACAGCGAGAGGACGGTCGTAAACTCAGAGTAGAGAAGACAGCGAGAGGACGGTCGTAAGCTCAGAGTAGAGAAGACAGCGAGAGGACGGTCGTAAGCTCAGAGTAGAGAAGAGCAGCAGAGTAGAGAAGACAGAGGACGGTCGTAAGCTCAGAGTAGAGAAGACAGCGAGAGGACGGTCGTAAGCTCAGAGTAGAGAAGACAGCGAGAGGACGGTCGTAAGCTCAGAGTAGAGAAGACAGCGAGAGGACGGTCGTAAGCTCAGAGTAGAGAAGACAGCGAGAGGACGGTCGTAAGCTCAGAGTAGAGAAGACAGCGAGAGGACGGTCGTAAGCTCAGAGTAGAGAAGACAGCGAGAGGACGGTCGTAAGCTCAGAGTAGAGAAGACAGCCAGGGTTATGGAAAGAACCATTTAATTTGCTCTATTTGAAATACATAGTTCTGGTTTACGGCTGTTAGCAGACAGACAGACAGAACACGCTCTGCGACGGAGGCTGGGTTGTCGTTACCATGGTTACAGGGCTTCAGAACCTGGAGGTACGAACTGGGACTGAGGCTCATCTGACCATCTGTTGGAACCAGTGGAAACTTCAATACAATAATGAACCAGTAACAACTATATAATAATGAACCAGTAATAACTATATAATAATAATGAACCAGTAATAACTATATAATAATAATGAACCAGTAATAACTATATAATAATGAACCAGTAATAACTAATATAATAATGAACCAGTAATAACTATAATATAATAATGAACCAGTAATAACTATAATATAATAATGAACCAGTAATAACTATATAATAATAATGAACCAGTAATAACTATAATATAATAATGAACCAGTAATAACTATAATATAATAATGAACCAGTAATAACTAATATAATAATGAACCAGTAATAACTATATAATAATTATGAACCAGTAATAACTATAATATAATAATGAACCAGTAATAACTATAATATAATAATGAACCAGTAATAACTATAATATAATAATGAACCAGTAATAACTATAATATAATAATGAACCAGTAATAACTATAATATAATAATGAACCAGTAATAACTATAATATAATAATGAACCAGTAATAACTATATAATAATGAACCAGTAATAACTATAATATAATAATGAACCAGTAATAACTATAATATAATAATGAACCAGTAATAACTATAATATAATAATGAACCAGTAATAACTATAATATAATAATGAACCAGTAATAACTATAATATAATAATGAACCAGTAATAACTATATAATAATGAACCAGTAATAACTATATAATAATGAACCAGTAATAACTATAATATAATAATGAACCAGTAATAACTATAATATAATAATGAACCAGTAATAACTATAATATAATAATGAACCAGTAATAACTATATAATAATGAACCAGTAATAACTATATAATAATGAACCAGTAATAACTATATAATAATGAACCAGTAATAACTATATAATAATGAACCAGTAATAACTATAATATAATAATGAACCAGTAATAACTATAATATAATAATAATATAATGAACCAGTAATAACTATATATATAATGAACCATAATAATATATAATAATGAACCAGTAATAACTATATAATAATGAACCAGTAATAACTATATAATAATGAACCAGTAATAACTATAATATAATAATGAACCAGTAATAACTATATAATAATGAACCAGTAATAACTATAATATAATAATGAACCAGTAATAACTATAATATAATAATGAACCATAACTATATAATAATAACCAGTAATAATATAATAATGAACCAGTAATAACTATATATAATAATGAACCAGTAATAACTATATATAATAATGAACCAGTAATAACTATATATAATAATGAACCATATATAATAATATAATATATAATAATGAACCAGTAACAACTATATAATAATGAACCAGTAACTATATAATAATGAACCAGTAATAACTATATAATAATGAAATAACTATATAATATAATAATGAACCAGTAATAACTATATAATAATAATGAACCAGTAATATAATAATGAACCAGTAATATATAATAATGAACCAGTAATAACTATATAATAATGAACCAGTAATACCTATATAATAATGAACCAGTAATAACTATATAATAATGAACCAGTAATAACTATAATATAATAATGAACCAGTAATAACTATAATATAATAATAATATAATGAACCAGTAATAACTATAATATAATAATAATATAATGAACCAGTAATAACTATAATATAATATATTTTTTTTTGTAAGGGGTATTGAGTTAGGTAGGGGTATTGAGTTATTGTAAGGGGTATTGAGTTAGGTAGGGGTATTGAGTTAGGTAGGGGTATTGAGTTAGGTAGGGGTATTGAGTTAGGTAGGGGTATTGAGTTAGGTAGGGGTATTGAGTTAGGTAGGGGTATTGAGTTAGGTAGGGGTATTGAGTAAGGTAGGGGTATTGAGTTAGGTAGGGGTATTGAGTTAGGTAGGGGTATTGAGTTAGGTAGGGGTATGGAGTTAGGTAAGGGGTATTGAGTTAGGTAGGGGTATTGAGTTAGGTAGGGGGTATTGAGTTAGGTATTGAGTTAGGTAGGGGGTTGAGTTAGGTAGGGGTATTGAGTTAGGTAGGGGTATTGAGTTAGGTAAGGGGTATTGAGTTAGGTAGGGGTATTGAGTTAGGTAGGGGTATTGAGTTAGGTAGGGGTATTGAGTTAGGTAGGGGTATTGAGTTAGGTAGGGGTATTGAGTTAGGTAGGGGTATTGAGTTAGGTAGGGGTATGAGTTAGGTAGGGGTATTGAGTTAGGTAGGGGTATTGAGTTAGGTAGGGGTATTGAGTTAGGTAGGGGGTATTGAGTTAGGTAGGGGTATTGAGTTAGGTAGGGGGTATTGAGTTAGGTAGGGGTATTGAGTTAGGTAGGGGTATTGAGTTAGGTAAGGGGTATTGAGTTAGGTAGGGGTATTGAGTTAGGTAGGGGTATTGAGTTAGGTAGGGGTATTGAGTTAGGTAGGGGTATTGAGTTAGGTAGGGGTATTGAGTTAGGTAGGGGTATTGATTGAGTTAGGTAGGGGTATTGAGTTAGGTAGGGGTATTGAGTTAGGTAGGGGTACAGGAGTTAGGTAGGGGTATTGAGTTAGGTAGGGGTATTGAGTTAGGTAGGGGTATTGAGTTAGGTAGGGGTATTGAGTTAGGTAGGGGGTATTGAGTTAGGTAGGGGTATTGAGTTAGGTAGGGGTATTGAGTTAGGTAGGGGTATTGAGTTAGGGGTATTGAGTTAGGGTATTGAGTTAGGTAGGGGTATTGAGTTAGGTAGGGGTATTGAGTTAGGTAGGGGTTATTGAGTTAGGTAGGGGTATTGAGTTAGGTAGGGGTAGGGGTAGGGGTATTGAGTTAGGTAGGGGTATTGAGTTAGGTAGGGGTATTGAGTTAGGTAGGGGTATTGAGTTAGGTAGGGGGTATTGAGTTAGGTAGGGGTATTGAGTTAGGTAAGGGGTATTGAGTTAGGTAGGGGTATTGAGTTGGTAGGGGTATTGAGTTAGGTAGGGGGTATTGAGTTAGGTAGGGGGTTATTGTAGGGGGTATTGGTATTGAGTTAGGGGTATTGAGTTAGGTAGGGGTATTGAGTTAGGTAGGGGTATTGAGTTAGGTAGGGGTATTGAGTTAGGTAGGGGTATTGAGTTAGTAAGGGGTATTGAGTTAGTAATAACTATAGGGGTATTGAGTTAGGTATGGGGTATTGAGTTAGGTAGGGGTATTGAGTTAGAACCAGGGGTATTGAGTTAGGTAGGGGGTACTTGAGTTAGGTAGGGGTATTGAGTTAGGTAGGGGTATTGAGTTATATAGGGGTATTGAGTTAGGTAGGGGTAATTGAGTTAGGTAAGGGGTATTGAGTTAGGTAGGGGTATTGAGTTAGGTAGGGGTATTGAGTTAGGAAGGGGTATTGAGTTAGGTAGGGGTATTGAGTTAGGTAGGGGTATTAAGTTAGGTAGTTAGGTAGGGGTATTGAGTTAGGTAGGGGTATTGAGTTAGGTAGGGGGTATTGAGTTAGGTAGGGGGGTATTGAGTTAGGTAGGGGTATTGAGTTAGGTAGGGGTATTGAGTTAGGTAGGGGTATTGAGTTAGGTAGGGGTATTGAGTTAGGTAGGGGTATTGAGTTAGGTAGGGGTATGGAGTTAGGTAGGGGTATTGAGTTAGGTAGGGGTATTGAGTTAGGTAGGGGTATTGAGTTAGGTAGGGGTATTGAGTTAGGTAGGGGTATTGAGTTAGGTAGGGGTATTGAGTTAGGTAGGGGTATTGAGTTAGGTAGGGGTATTGAGTTAGGTAGGGGGTATTGAGTTAGGTAGGGGGTATTGAGTTAGGTAGGGGTATTGAGTTAGGTAGGGGTATTGAGTTAGGTAGGGGTATTGAGTTAGGTAGGGGTAGGAGTTATTGTAAGGGGTATTGAGTTAGGTAGGGTATTGAGTTAGGTAGGGGGAGGTAGGGGTATTGAGTTAGGTAGGGGTATTGAGTTAGGTAGGGGTATTGAGTTAGGTAGGGGGTATTGAGTTAGGTAGGGGTATTGAGTTAGGTAGGGGGTATTGAGTTAGGTAGGGGTATTGAGTTAGGTAGGGGTATTGAGTTAGGTAGGGGGTATTGAGTTAGGTAGGGGTATTGAGTTAGGTAGGGGTATTGAGTTAGGTAGGGGTATTGAGTTAGGTTATTGGTTAGGTAGGGGTATTGAGTTAGGTAGGGGGTATTGAGTTAGGTAGGGGGTATTGAGTTAGGTAGGGGGTATTGAGTTAGGTAGGGGTATTGAGTTAGGTAGGGGGTATTGAGTTAGGTAGGGTTATTGAGTTAGGTAGGGGTATTGAGTTAGGTAGGGGTATTGAGTTAGGTAGGGGGGTATTGAGTTAGGTAGGGGTATTGAGTTAGGTAGGGGTGAGCCGGTAGGGGGCAGGAGTTAGGTAGGGGTATTGAGTTAGGTAGGGGTATTGAGTTAGGTAGGGGTATTGAGTTAGGTAGGGGGTTGGGTATTGAGTTATTGTAGGGGTATTGAGTTAGGTAGGGGGTATTGAGTTAGGGGGGGTATTGAGTTAGGTAGGGGTATTGAGTTAGGTAGGGGGTATTGAGTTAGGTAGGGGTATTGAGTTAGGTAGGGGTATTGAGTTAGGTAGGGGGTATTGAGTTAGGTAGGGGTATTGAGTTAGGTAGGGGTATTGAGTTAGGTAGGGGTATTGAGTTGGGTAGGGGTATTGAGTTAGGTAGGGGTATTGAGTTAGGTAGGGGGTATTGAGTTAGGTAGGGGTATTGAGTTATTGTAAGGGGTATTGAGTTAGGTATCACTCCTGGGGTATTGAGTTAGGTAGGGGGTATTGAGTTAGGTAGGGGGTATTGAGTTAGGTAGGGGGTATTGAGTTGTAGAGGGACATTGAGTTAGGTAGGGGGTATTGAGTTAGGTAGAGGGGGGGTATTGAGTTAGGTAGGGGGTATTGAGTTAGGTAGGGGTACAGGAGTTATTGAGTTGAGGTAGTAGGGGTGAGTTTATTGAGTTAGGTAGGGGGGGTAGGGGGTATTGAGTTAGGTAGGGGGTATTGAGTTAGGTAGGGTATTGAGAGGTACAGGAGTTATTGTAAGGGGTATTGAGTTAGGTAGGGGGTATTGAGTTAGGTGGGGTATTGAGTTAGGTAGGGGGTACAGGAGTTATTGTAACTCGGGGGGTATTGAGTTATTGTAAAGGTCTCACCTCGGGGCCGGTAGGGGGGGGTACAGGGGTTATTGCAAAGGACAGGGGTTATTGTAAAGGTCTCACCTCGGGGCCGGTAGGGGGTACAGGGTTATTGTAAAGGTCTCACCTCGGGGCCGGTAGGGGGTACAGGGGTTATTGTAAAGGTCTCACCTCGGGGCCGGTAGGGGGTACAGGGGTTATTGTAAAGGTCTCACCTCAGGGGAAGGTCTCACCTCGGGGCCGGTAGGGGGTACAGGGGTTATTGTAAAGGTCTCACCTCGGGGCCGGTAGGGGGTACAGGGGTTATTGTAAAGGTCTCACCTCGGGGCCGGTAGGGGGTACAGGGGTTATTGTAAAGGTCTCACCTCGGGGCCGGTAGGGGGTACAGGGGTTATTGTAAAGGTCTCACCTCGGGGTACCGGTAGGGGGTACAGGGGTTATTGTAAAGGTCTCACCTCGGGGCCGGTAGGGGGTACAGGGGTTATTGTAAAGGTCTCACCTCGGGGCCGGTAGGGGGGTACAGGGGTTATTGTAAAGGTCTCACCTCGGGGCCGGGGTGTTCTCTTCCGTCGGTCTCTGAACGCTGCTCCAGACTGCAAAGCCTCCAGCAAACTATCCATCACTCCTGTCTCATCGCTGTTCTCTGGTGGAGGGGAGGAGAGAGAGAGGGGAGAGAGAGAGAGGGGAGGAGAGAGAGAGGGGAGAGAGAGAGTGAGAGAGACAGAGGGGGAGAAAGAGTGAGCGAGAGAGAGACAGAGGGGGAGAAAGAGTGAGCGAGAGAGAGACAGAGGGGGAGAAAGAGTGAGCGAGAGAGAGAGAGAAAAAGAGAGAGAGGGAGAGAGAGAGAGAGAGAAAGAGAGAGAGGGGAGAGAGAGAGAGAGAGAGAGAGAAAGAGAGAGAGAGGGAGAGAGAGGGAGAGAGAGGGGAGAGGGAAAAAAGAGAGAGGGGGAGAGAGCAAGAGAGAGAGGGGGGAGAGAGAAAAAGAGGGGGGGAGAGACACTAAATTAGATGAGGGCAGTATTGCTATCAGGTCTTGAGGGTTGCCATAGTAATGCCAGAGATGATGGCCATGCAACAGAGACAGTCTACCACCAGTTAAACCGTGAAGCAAAGCAGACAGCCTTTAACTGGTTCTTATATCACCTGGATGTGACTCCAACACCAGCCACAGTCCAGTCTGAGTGTGTGTGTGTGTGTGTGTGTGTGTGTCCAGTGTGTGAAACTCTGTGGCTGGACTACAAAGCCAGAGGGAAAGTTCAAGCTATTAACCTCAGGTCGTTGCCTTTTCTATGGAAAACTGTTGGGGGAACGGGGGGGATCTGGCTGGGGGAGGGTTAGGGTAGGAGTAGTGGAGACATCCCAACACAGGGAGACATCCCCAATGGAACACTATTCCCTATCTAGTGCACTGCTTTTGACCAGGGCCCATAAGGCCACTTTATAGGGAATAGGGTGCCAATTGGCACACTTCCCTAGAGTCACCACCACCAGCATTTTCCAGCCCTCCCCCCTCCCTCCATCTCCATCCCACTCATCTTCGCCCTCTCCCTCCTCCTCCTCCTCTCCCTCCCCCGCTCTCCAACACCACCCCTCCCTCCTTCCTCCTCCCTCCTTCCTCCTCCTCCCTCCCTCCCCATTATCCCTCCATCTCCCTGTCGGGATAATCAGTCATATCTGACAGTACATTTTTTTTCATGACACAGCAAATCCACCCAATCTTTTGTAAAGAGGAAGAGGACAGAAGAAAGTGGAAAATATAAAGAGCCAGAACAACACAAGCCTCTCAGTCAGTCAGCCGCTTCAGGGCTGAGACTGTGTGTTTTCTTATTGTGTGTGTGTGTGTGTGTGTCTTGTATGATGAAGAAGATGATGATGATGTGTGTGGAGTCAGGCATCTATCCCCACCCTTTGACCGAGCTCCCAGACACCCTGCCTCCCCAGGCAGATATATTAACCTGTCATATGATGTGTACTGAGCACACTCTCCTCTGGAAGGAAGAGAGTCCTAAATGAAACAATATTCCCCAAGGGCCTCGGTCAAATGTAGGGCACTATAAAAAGGACCGAGGTGCGCCGTTAGGGACTGAACCGCTCGCCGTAGGACGGATGGAAGGGAGGGAGGAACAGAGGAGTTTGGGCGTGCTGTATAAAACACAACCCATTCAAGACAACCAGTCACCTCTCAAAGACCTGCCCATTCCACCGAGGGACGATCTCTCACCGAGGGAGGATCTCTCACCGAGGGAGGATCTCTCACCGAGGGATGTCTCACCGAGGGAGGATCTCTCACCGAGGGAGGTCTCACCGGGGAGGATTTTCTCACCGAGGGAGGATCTCTCACCGAGGGAGGATCTCTCACCGAGGGAGGATTTCTCACCGAGGGAGGATCTCTCACCGATTTCTCAGGGAGGATCTCTCACCGATGTCTCACCGGGGGAGGTTTTCTCACCAAGGGAGGATCTCTCACCGAGGGAGGATCTCTCACCGAGGGAGGGTCTCTCACCGAGGGAGGATCTCTCACCGAGGGCGGATTTCTCACCGAGGGAGACGTTCTCACCAAGGGAGGATTTCTCACCGAGGGAGGATTTCTTACCGAGGGAGAATCACTCACAGAGGGAGGGGTTCTCACCGAGGGAGGGGTTCTCACCGAGGGAGGATCTCTCACAGAGGGAGGATTTGATTTTGTGACCTGTAGTGTTTATTTTGAGAATGAACAGTAGTGAGTTGAACATGTCATGAAACAGAGTCATGAATAACTTCATGGGGGGGGTCATCTTCTGTTACATCATGGATCTAGTATTATATAGAATGTCATCTCTCCATAGGTTACTGTGATCTAGTTCAGAAAAAGGTTACTGTGGATCTAGAAATATATAGATCTAGTATTATATAGAATGGTTTCTAGGTTACTGTGGATCTAGTATTATATAGAATGGAGGTTACTGTGGATCTAGTATTATATAGAATGGTCTCAGGTTACTGTGGATCTAGTATTAGATAGAATGGAGGTTACTGTGGATCTAGTATTATATAGAATGGTCTCAGGTTACTGTGGATCTAGTACAGTAGAATGGTCTCTAGGTTACTGTGGATCTAGTATTATATAGAATGGTCTCCAGGTTACTGTGGATCTAGTATTATATAGAATGGTTTCTAGGTTACTGTGGATCTAGTATTATATAGAATGGTTTCCAGGTTACTGTGGATCTAGTATTATATAGAATGGTCTCCAGGTTACTGTGGAAGACAGTAAGGAGTACGGATCTAGTATTATATAGAATGGTCTCCAGGTTACTGTGGATCTAGTATTATATAGAATGGTCTCCAGGTTACTGTGGATCTAGTATTATATAGAATGGTCTCCAGGTTACTGTGGATCTAGTATTATATAGAATGGTCTCTAGGTTACTGTGGATCTAGTATTATATAGAATGGTCTCTAGGTTACTGTGGATCTAGTATTATATAGAATGGTCTCTAGGTTACTGTGGATCTAGTATTATATAGAATGGTCTCTAGGTTACTGTGGATCTAGTATTATATAGAATGGTCTGTAGGTTACTGTGGATCTAGTATTATATAGAATGGTCTGTAGGTTACTGTGGATCTAGTATTATATAGAATGGTCTGTAGGTTACTGTGGATCTAGTATTATATAGAATGGTTTCTAGGTTACTGTGGAAGACCGGAGGCAGTTTAAAACTTTCAAAATGAAGCCAGAATGTCCGTCCCCATATTGCAACATGGTAGAGAGGTGTTGACAGACCAGATAGTTTAGGTCATTCAACATGGTAGAGAGGTGTTGACAGACCAGATAGTTTAGGTCATTCAACATGGTAGAGAGGTGTTGACAGACCAGATAGTTTAGGTCATTCAACATGGAGAAGGTGTTGACAGACCAGACAGTTTAGGTCATTCAACATGGAAGAGAGGGGAGGATCTAGTATTAAAATGGGAGTCTGAGAGAGGGATCTAGGGAGAATGGGAGAGAGGGAGGGGAGAAAAGGAGCTGTAGGTTACTGGGATCTAGTATTAGGATAGGATGGGGAGAGAAGGATCTAGAGAGGGAGGGAGAGAAGGAGCGAGAGAGGGAGGGAGAGAAGGAGCGAGAGAGGGAGGAGATTATGAAGAATGGGAGAGAGAGGGAGGGAGAGAGGGAGGGAGAGAAGGAGCGAGAGAGGGAGGGAGAGAGAGGGAGGGAGAGAGGAGGGAGAGGGAGGGAGGGAGAGGAGGAGCGAGAGAAGGGAGGGAGAGAAGGAGCGAGAGAGGGAGGGAGAGAAGGAGCGAGAGAGGGAGGGAGAAAGGAGCGAGAGAGGGAGGGAGAAAAGGAGCAGAGAGAGGGAGGGAGAAAGGAGCGAGAGAGGGAGGGAGAAAAGGAGCGAGAGAGGAGGGAGAAAAGGAGAGAGCGAGAGAGGGAGAGAAGGAGAGAGAGAGAGGGAGGGAGGGAGAGAAGGAGCGAGAGAGGGAGGGAGAGAAGGAGCGAGAGAGAAGGAGGAGAGAGAAGGAGAGAGAGAGAGGGAGGGAGAGAAGGAGAGAAGGAGAGAGGGAGAGAGAGAGGGAGAGAGAGAAGGAGCGAGAGAGGGAGGGAGAGAAAGGGGGTGAGAGGAGAGGATGGGGGTGAGAGGAGTGGAGGGGGGGGTGAGAGGAGAGGAGGTTGAGAGAGGAGAGGAGGCAGGTGAGAGGAGAGGAGTAGGGGTTGAGAGAGTAGAGGAGGTTGAGAGAGGGAGAAGGTTGAGAGAGGATAGGAGGGGATGTGAGAGGAGAGGAGGAGGGGATGTGAGAGGAGAGGAGGAGGGGTTGAGAGAGGAGAGGGGGGGGTGAGAGGAGAGGAGGAGGGGTGAGAGGAGGTTGAGAGAGGAGAGGAGGGGGGTTGAGAGTAGAGGAGGTTGAGAGAGTAGAGGAGGTTGAGAGAGGAGAGGAGGGTGAGAGAGTGGAGGAGGTTGAGAGAGGAGAGGAGGTTGAGAGAGGAGGAGGGGTTGAGAGAGGAGGAGAGGAGGTTGAGAGAGGAGAGGAGGGGTTGAGAGAGAGGAGAGGAGGGGAGGAGAGGAGAGGAGGGGGGGTGAGAGGAGAGGAGAGGAGGAGGAGGAGAGGAGAGGAAGGGAGGTTGAGAGAGGAGAGGAGGAGGGGGGTTGAGAGAGGAGGAGGGGTTGAGAGAGGAGAGGAGGGGGGGGGTGAGAGGAGAGGAGGTGAGAGGAGGTTGAGGAGGAGGAGGGGGTTGAGGGGAGGAGAGGAGGGGGTGAGAGGAGAGGAGGTGAGAGGAGAGGAGGTTGAGAGAGGAGGGGGTTGAGAGAGGAGAGGAGGAGGAGTGAGGAGAGGAGGTACAAGGGTAATCAGCGTCAGGGGGAGATGAATAGTCGGCCGGACTCTCGCTCTGTCTCTGTCATTTGTGGCTCAGCTGAGTGAGAATTAATTGAACTGATTAGCTTTTTTTATTTATCTGGACGTACGGGGCCTGAATCCGATGGTCTGAGTGGAGGGAGACAATCAGAGGGTATGTCTCTCACCGTCTGACTGTCCCTCAGGTCTCCCCCTCCACTAAGACACAACACCGTCTGACTGTCCCTCAGGTCTCCCCCCCCCTCCACTAAGACACAACACCGTCTGACTGTCCCTCAGGTCTCCCCCCTCCACTAAGACACAACACCGTCTGACTGTCCCTCAGGTCTCCCCCTCCACTAAGACACAACACCGTCTGACTGTCCCTCAGGTCTGACTGTCCCTCCTCCCTCCTCCACTAAGACACAACACCGTCTGACTGTCCCTCAGGTCTCCCCCTCCACTAAGACACAACACCGTCTGACTGTCCCTCAGGTCTCCCCCTCCACTCCACTGTCCCTCAGGTCTCCCTCCTCCAAGACACAACACACCGTCCTGACTGTCCCTCAGGTCTCCCCCTCCACTAAGACACAACACCGTCTGACTGTCCCTCAGGTCTCCCTCCTCCACTAAGACACAACACCGTCTGACTGTCCCTCAGGTCTCCCCCTCCACTAAGACACAACACCGTCTGACTGTCCCTCAGGTCTCCCCCTCCACTAAGACACAACACCGTCTGACTGTCCCTCAGGTCTCCCTCCTCCACTAAGACACAACACCGTCTGACTGTCCCTCAGGTCTCCCCCTCCACTAAGACACAACACCGTCTGACTGTCCCTCAGGTCTCCCCCTCCACTAAGACACAACACCGTCTGACTGTCCCTCAGGTCTCCCCCTCCACTAGGTCTCCTCCTCCACTAAGACACAACACCGTCTGACTGTCCCTCAGGTCTCCCTCCTCCACTAAGACACAACACCGTCTGACTGTCCCTCAGGTCTCCCCCCTCCACTAAGACACAACACCGTCTGACTGTCCCTCACTAAGACACAACACCGTCTGACTGTCCCTGTCCCTCCACTAAGACACAACACCGTCTGACTGTCCCTCACTAAGGTCTGACTGTCCCTCCTCCACTAAGACACAACACCGTCTGACTGTCCCTCAGGTCTCCCTCCACTAAGACACAACACCGTCTGACTGTCCCTCAGGTCTCCCTCCTCCACTAAGACACAACACCGTCCTGTCCCTCCACTAAGACACAACACCGTCTGACTGTCCCTCAGGTCTCCCCCTCCACTAAGACACAACACCGTCTGACTGTCCCTCAGGTCTCCCTCCCTCCTCCCACTAAGACACAACACCGTCTGACTGTCCCTCAGGTCTCCCTCCTCCACTAAGACACAACACCGTCTGACTGTCCCTCAGGTCTCCCTCCACTAAGACACAACACCGTCTGACTGTCCCTCAGGTCTCCCTCCTCCACTAAGACACAACACCGTCTGACTGTCCCTCAGGTCTCCCTCCTCCACTAAGACACAACACTGTCTGACTGTCCCTCAGGTCTCCCTCCTCCACTAAGACACAACACCGTCTGACTGTCCCTCAGGTCTCCCTCCTCCACTAAGACACAACACCGCCTGACTGACTGTCCCTCCACTAAGACACAACACCGTCTGACTGTCCCTCAGGTCTCCCCCTCCACTAAGACACAACACCGTCTGACTGTCCCTCAGGTCTCCCTCCTCCACTAAGACACAACACCGTCTGACTGTCCCTCAGGTCCTCCACTAAGACCCCTCCACTAAGACACAACACCGTCTGACTGTCTGACTAAGTCCCTCAGGTCTCCTCCTCCACTAAGACACAACACCGTCTGACTGACTGTCCCTCCCTCCACTCCACTAAGACACAACACTGTCTGACTGTCCCTCAGGTCTCCCCCTCCACTAAGACACAACACCGTCTGACTGTCCCTCAGGTCTCCCCCTCCACTAAGACACAACACCGTCTGACTGTCCCTCAGGTCTCCCCCTCCACTAAGACAGAACTAAACGTGGACACCGTCTTCCAGCTGATGGTGAACCTCAAGTCACCCCGATTTTTTTTTACGGGTAATTTTTGATTACGCTAATTTGGTTTCCAAAACACAGCCTCTAACAACAACAACAACAACATCAATAACAACAACATCAACAACATCAATAACAACAACAACAACAACATCAACAACAACAACATCAACAACATCAATAACAACAACAACATCAACAACATCAACAACAATCAACAACAAATAATCAACAACATCATCAACAACAACATCAACAACAACAAATCAACAACAACAACATCAACAACAACATCAATCAACATCAACAACATCAATAACAACAACAACATCAACAACATCAATAACAACAACAACTACAACAACAACAACAACAACAACAACTATCACTACACTTCCCTACTTCGTTGAAGAAGCTGCAACGTGTTGAATCCCGATGCTGAATTAAAAAACGTCAACATCTACTCACTCATTGGTTGACAGTCTCCGTTGTCATGGTTTCAGACATTTTTTTTTGCGCTATTAAACTGACTTGGCTGTGTTGTTGTTGTTGTTCCGAGGAAGCCGCACAGTGATCTGAGCAATCTGATTGGCTAGCGGTAGAACTATAGGTGCGCTTGATTTGCTCTCCGGGAACACCGAGTCGGGGAGAGTTTGCAGTATCAGTTGATATAAAGGGGGAAGACTTGACCAACCCGCCTCGCAGGGCAGATGAAACAAACGCACCTCCTGCCAACAGCGCCGGACACAGAATGAAGTAGGAACGTAAAAGCTTTATCTGAGTTTTTTATTCTTTATCTTTTATTTATTTATATTTTAGTAAAAAAAAAAAAATGTTTGGCGATTGACAAGGAATGCCTGGGAGACCAGTCGATGGATCGTTTGGTGACCACTGACCTAAAGTCTTGTCTCTCTCTCTCCGGGCTGATTTCAGCGAGGTGCAGCGTGTGTGAGGGGGAGAGTGACTGCGGAGACATCAGAGCCCGACAGTGAGGGTGTGATGGGGAGAGTGACTGCGGAGACATCAGAGCCCGACAGTGAGGGTGTGATGGGGAGAGTGACTGCGGAGACATCAGAGCCCGACAGTGAGAGTGACTGCGGAGACATCAGAGCCCGACAGTGAGGGTGTGATGGGGAGAGTGACTGCGGAGACATCAGAGCCCGACAGTGAGGGTGTGATGGGGAGAGTGACTGCGGAGACATCAGAGCCCGATGCGGAGACATCAGAGCCCGACAGTGAGGGTGTGATGGGGAGAGTGACTGCGGAGACATCAGAGCCCGACAGTGAGGGTGTGATGGGGAGAGTGACTGCGGAGACATCAGAGCCCGACAGTGAGGGTGTGATGGGGAGAGTGACTGCGGAGACATGCGGAGACATCAGAGCCCGACAGTGAGGGTGTGATGGGGGAGTGACTGCGGAGACATCAGAGCCCGACAGTGAGGGTGTGATGGGGAGAGTGACTGCGGAGACATCAGAGCCCGACAGTGAGGGTGTGATGGGGAGAGTGACTGCGGAGACATCAGAGCCCGACAGTGAGGGTGTGATGGGGAGAGTGACTGCGGAGACATCAGAGCCCGACAGTGAGGGTGTGATGGGGAGAGTGACTGCGGAGACATCAGAGCCCGACAGTGAGGGTGTGATGGGGAGAGTGACTGCGGAGACATCAGAGCCCGACAGTGAGGGTGTGATGGGGGAGAGTGACTGCGGAGACATCAGAGCCCGACAGTGAGGGTGTGAGGGGGAGAGTGACGGCGGAGACATCAGAGCCCGACAGTGAGGGTGTGATGGGGAGAGTGACTGCGGAGACATCAGAGCCCGACAGTGAGGGTGTGATGGGGAGAGTGACTGCGGAGACATCAGAGCCCGACAGTGAGGGTGTGATGGGGAGAGTGACTGCGGAGACATCAGAGCCCGACAGTGAGGGTGTGATGGGGGGACTGCGGAGACATCAGAGCCCGACAGTGAGGGTGTGATGGGGAGAGTGACTGCGGAGACATCAGAGCCCGACAGTGAGGGTGTGATGGGGGGAGTGACTGTGGAGACATCAGAGCCCGACTGTGAGGGGGAGAGTGACTGCACTGCGGAGACATCAGAGCCCGACAGTGAGGGTGTGATGGGGAGAGTGACTGCACTGCGGAGACATCAGAGCCCGACAGTGAGGGTGTGATGGAGCCCGTGAGGGAGATCAGCTCAGAGCCTTAATATACTGCAGCCTGGAGCTGAGACTCTAACTGATGGGACTGCAGGTCTGAGGTAAGTGATGTGATGGGGAGTGTGTGTGTGTGTGTGTGTGTGTGTGTGTGTGTGTGTGTGTGACTGCAGAGCCAATGGATTGATTTAGTGGCAGACGGGAGGACATTTACTCTGATTAAAGTAGAGGAGGCTGTTCTACATTCCTCCTCTCTCTCTCCTCTTCTCCTCCTTTCTTTCATCTCCTCTCTCCTCTTCTCCTCCTTTCTTTCATCTCCTCTCTCCTCTTCTCCTCCTTTCTTTCATCTCCTCCTCTCTCTCCACCTCTTTCCTTCTCTCTCTCCTCTCTCTCTCCTCTTCTCATCCCTTCATCTCCTCTCTCCTCTTCTCTCTCTCCTCCTAATCCTCCTCTCTCTCCCTCCTCCGCTCCTTCCCCTTCTCTTTCCATTTATCCTCGTCTTCCTCGCCCTTCTTTCAAAGTGATGGTAAGTTGACAACACACGGCCTGCCGCTGGTCTCCACAGCCCCATGTAGGAGCCTACCCCCCCCCGTCTCTCCCTCCTAGAGCTCCTCTCCAGTCGTAGTATCACCACACAGTTAAACTAGAGCCCGTCTGAGGTAGGGAGGAGACAGTAAATAGCAGATGGAGGAGCCTACCCCTATCATCTTCTTTCTCCTGTCTGAACAGATACAGGAAGTCCTGATCTTCTTTCTCCTGTCTGAACAGATACAGGAAGTCCTTCTCTTCTTCTTTCTCCTGTCTGAACAGATACAGGAAGTCCTTATCTTCTTTCTCCTGTCTGAACAGATACAGGAAGTCCTTCTCTTCTTCTTTCTCCTGTCTGTCTGAACAGATACAGGAAGTCCTTCTCTTCTTCTTTCTCCTGTCTGTCTGAACAGATACAGGAAGTCCTTCTCTTCTTCTTTCTCCTGTCTGTCTGAACAGATACAGGAAGTCCTTCTCTTCTTCTTTCTCCTGTCTGTCTGAACAGATACAGGAAGTCCTTATCTTCTTCTTTCTCCTGTCTGAACAGATACAGGAAGTCCTTCTCTTCTTCTTTCTCCTGTCTGTCTGAACAGATACAGGAAGTCCTTCTCTTCTTCTTTCTCCTGTCTGAACAGATACAGGAAGTCCTTCTCTTCTTCTTTCTCCTGTCTGAACAGATACAGGAAGTCCTTCTCTTCTTCTTTCTCTGTCTGTCTGAACAGATACAGGAAGTCATTCTTCATTGTGCTCCCTGAACAGATCGGTTTCTAAAATTCAAAGGTCAATCTGTCTGAACAGATACAGGAAGATTCTATTCTATTCCAGGTCCTGTCTTTACAGGAAGTCCATGTGTTTGTCTGTACTCCTGTCTGTCACAACAGATACAGGAAGTAATCTTTCTTCATTCTTAGACTGATCGAGCTGATCTGTCTGAACAGATACAGGAAGTGGGGAACACCATCCATTCTTCTCTCCTCGTCTGAACATCCATCCATTCCTCTCTCCATCGCCCTAGATAGTTACCATCCATCCATTCCTCTCTCCATCACCCCTAGAGGGTTACCATCCATTCCTCTCTTCTTCTTCCTCCTGTCTGCCCCTAGAGGGTTACCATCCAATTCCTTCTCCATCGCCCCTAGACAGTTATCATCCATCCATTCCTCTCTCCATTCATCCATCCATTCCTCTCTCCATCAGCCCCTTAGAGGGTTACCTCCATCTCCTGTCTGAACAGATACAGGAAGTCCATCCATTCTTCTTTCTCCATGTCTGTTACCATCCATTCATACAGCCCCTAGAAGTTTCATCCTCCATTCTTTCTCCTGTCTGCCCCAGATACAGGAATCCATCCATCTCTCTCTCCATCGCCCCTAGAGGGTTCCATCCATGTCTCCTCTCTGATCAGCCCCTACAGGGTTATCATCCATCCATTCCTCTCTCCATCGAACCCCTAGAGGGTTACCATCCATCCATCCATCGCCCCTAGAGGGTTACCATCCATTGTCCATCACCCCCATCCATCCATTCTCTCTCCATGCCCCAGAGGGTTACCATCCATCCAGATCCTCTCTCCATCGCCCCAGAGGGTTACCATCCATCCACTCTCCATCGCCCTAGAGGGTCACTCTCCATTCTCTATCCATCGCCCCTAGAGGGTTACCATCCATCCATCGCCCCTAGAGGGTTACCATCCATCCACTCTCTCAAGTCCAGTCGCCCCTAGAGGGTTACCATCCATCCATGTGTTTGTCTCTCCCCTCTATCACCCCTAGAGGGTTACATCCATCCATTCTATCTTCAGACAGAGGGTTAATCTTTCCATACATTCTTCCAGACTAGAGGGTTACCATCCATCCAGCTGATCTAGTTAACATTGAAGGGACCATCCACAGCTGTCCAGCCCCTAGAGGGTTACCATCCATCCATTCCTCTCTCCATCACCCCTAGAGGGTTACCATCCATCCACTCCTCTCTCCATCGCCCCTAGAGGGTTACCATCCATCCACTCTCTCCATCGCCCCTAGAGGGTTACCATCCATCCATTCCTCTCTCCATCGCCCCTAGAGGGTTACCATCCATCCACTCCTCTCTCCATCGCCCCTAGAGGGTTACCATCCATCCACTCTCTCTCCATCGCCTAGAGGGTTACCATCCATCCATTCCTCTCTCCATCGCCCCTAGAGGTTACCATCCTCCATCGCCCCTAGAGGGTTATCATCCATCCACTCCTCTCTCCTCTCCATCACCCCTAGAGGGTTACCATCCATCCATTCCTCTCCTAGAGGGTTACCATCCATCGCCCCTAGAGGGTTACCATCCATCCACTCCTCTCTCCATCGCCCCTAGAGGGTTACCATCCATCCACTCCTCTCTCCATCGCCCCTAGAGAGTTACCATCCATCCATTCCTCTCTCCATCGCCCCTAGAGGGTTACCATCCATCCACTCCTCTCTCCATCGCCCCTAGAGGGTTACCATCCATCCACTCCTCTCTCCATCGCCCCTAGAGGGTTACCATCCATCCACTCCTCTCTCCATCGCCCCTAGAGGGTTACCATCCATCCACTCCTCTCTCCTCTCCATCGCCCCTAGAGGGTTACCATCCATCCACTCCTCTCTCCATCGCCCCTAGAGGGTTACCATCCATCCATCCATCCACTCCTAGAGGGTTCCTCCATCACCCCTAGAGGGTTACCATCCATCCACTCCTCTCTCCATCGCCCCTAGAGGGTTACCATCCATCCACTCCTCTCTCCATCACCCCTAGAGGGTTACCATCCATCCACTCCTCTCTCCATCGCCCCTAGAGGGTTACCATCCATCCACTCCTCTCTCCATCACCCCTAGAGGGTTACCATCCATCTCCTCTCTCCATCACGCCCTAGAGGGTTACCATCCATCCACTCCTCTCTCCATCACCCCTAGAGGGTTACCATCCATCCACTCTCCATCGCCCCTAGAGGGTTACCATCCATCCATTCCTCTCCATCCATCGCCCCTAGAGGGTTACCATCCATCCACTCCTCTCTCCATCCATCACCCCTAGAGGGTTACCATCCATCCATCCCTCTCTCCATCGCCCCTAGAGGGTTACCATCCATCCATCCATCCTCTCTCCATCGCCCCTAGAGGGTTACCATCCATCCCTCCTCTCTCCATCGCCCCTAGAGGGTTACCATCCATCCACTCCTCTCCATCGCCCCTAGAGGTTACCATCCATCCACTCCTCTCTCCATCGCCCCTAGTGGGTTACCATCCATCCACTCCTCTCTCCTCTCCATCGCCCCTAGAGGGTTACCATCCATCCACTCCTCTCTCCATCACCCCTAGAGGGTTACCATCCATCCACTCCTATCTCCATCGCCCCTAGAGGGTTACCATCCATCCACTCCTCTCTCCATCACCCCTAGAGGGTTACCATCCATCCACTCCTCTCTCCATCGCCCCTAGAGGGTTACCATCCATCCACTCCTCTCTCCATCGCCCCTAGAGGGTTACCATCCATCCACTCCTCTCTCCATCGCCCCTAGAGGGTTACCATCCATCCATTCCTCTCTCCATCGCCCCTAGAGGGTTACCATCCATCCACTCCTCTCTCCATCGCCCCTAGAGGGTTATCCATCCATCCATCTCCATCGCCCCTAGAGGGTTACCATCCATCACCCCTCCATCGCCCCTAGAGGGTTACCATCCATCCATTCCTCTCTCCATCGCCCCTAGAGGGTTACCATCCATCCACTCTCTCCATCACCCCTAGAGGGTTACCATCCATCCACTCTCTCTCCATCGCCCCTAGGGTTACCATCCATCCACTCCTCTCTCCATCACCCCTAGAGGGTTACCATCCATCCACTCCTCTCTCCATCGCCCCTAGAGGGTTACCATCCATCCACTCCTCTCTCCATCGCCCCTAGAGGGTTACCATCCATCCACTCCTCATCGCCCCTAGAGGGTTATCATCCATCCATTCCTCTCTCCATCGCCCCTAGAGGGTTATCATCCATCCACTCCTCTCTCCTCTCCATCGCCCCTAGAGGGTTACCATCCATCCACTCCTCTCTCCATCGCCCCTAGAGGGATACCATCCATCCACTCCTCTCTCCATCACCCCTAGAGGGTTACCATCCATCCACTCCTCTCTCCATCCCCTAGAGGGTTACCATCCATCCACTCCTCTCTCCATCGCCCCTAGAGGGTTACCATCCATCCATTCCTCTCTCCATCTCCATCATCCCCCAGAGGGTTACCATCCATCCATTCCTCTCCATCTAGAGGGTTCCATCGCATCCATTCCTCTCTCCATCGCCCCTAGAGGGTTACCATCCATCCACTCCTCTCCATCACCCCTAGAGGGTCACCATCCATCCACTCCTATCTCCATCGCCCCTAGAGGGTTACCATCCATTCTCTCCTCTCTCCATCGCCCCTAGAGGGTTACCATCCATCCATTCCTCTCTCCATCGCCCCTAGAGGGTTACCATCCATCCACTCTCTCCTCTCTCCATCGCCCCTAGAGGGTTACCATCCATCCACTCCTCTCTCCATCGCCCCTAGTGGGTTACCATCCATCCACTCCTCTCTCCATCGCCCCTAGAGGGTTACCATCCATCCTCCTCTCTCCTCTCCATCGCCCCTAGAGGGTTATCCATCCATCCCTCCTCTCTCCTCTCCATCACCCCTAGAGGGTTACCATCCATCCACTCCTCTCTCCATCGCCCCTAGAGGGTTACCATCCATCCATCTCCATCGCCCCTAGAGGGTTACCTCCTCTCTCCATCGCCCCTAGAGGGTTACCACCATCCATCCTCTCTCCTCCATCACCCCTAGAGGGTCCACCATCCATCCACTCCCTCTCCATCGCCCCTAGAGGGTTACCATCCATCCACTCCTCTCTCCATCATCCCCCTAGAGGGTTACCATCCATCCACTCCTCTCTCCATCACCCCTAGAGGGTTACCATCCATCCACTCCTCCATCGCCCCTAGAGGGTTACCATCCATCCACTCCCTCTCCATCACCCCTAGAGGGTTACCATCCATCCATCCACTCCTCTCTCCATCGCCCCTAGAGGGTTACCATCCATCCACTCCTCTCCATCACCCCTAGAGGGTTACCATCCATCCACTCCTCTCTCCATCGCCCCTAGAGAGTTACCATCCATCCATTCCTCTCTCCATCGCCCCTAGAGGGTCACCATCCATCCATTCCTCTCTCCATCGCCCCTAGAGGGTTATCATCCATCCATCCACTCCTCTCTCCTCTCCATCACCCCTAGAGGGTTACCATCCATCTATTCCTCTCTCCTCTCCATCGCCCCTCGGTGGTTAAATTCATCCATCCATCAATCCTACCTCCCTCGTTCCTCACTCCCTCCATGCCCCCCTTTGCCTGCCGCTGGTCTCCATAGCTCCCTACCCCCCCTAGAGATCGTGTCCAGTGCACAGTAGACCCAAAGCATTCTGGGCCTTTCATCCATCCCTCCCTTCCTCCATCTATCCCTTCAGCAGCCACAAACTCTCCATCTGGCCTGGCCTACTTCCCTCTCTGGCTCGGCCTGCTCTGTTCTCCTGCTGCTGGTCTCCAGAACTCCATGGAGGAGCCTACTTCCCTCTTCCCAACACACACTACTGTATTCCATCCCTCCCACCTACCAACACACTCTACTGTATTCATCACTCCCACCTACCAACA
>NW_024608502.1:35000-42500 GCF_018296145.1 Oncorhynchus tshawytscha
AGGGAGAGAGAGAGAGAGAGGAGAGGGGAGAGGAGAGGGAGAGAGAGAGGTGGAGAGAGGAGGAGAGAGAGAGGAGAGGGAGTGAGAGGTGGAGAGAGGAGAGGTGGAGAGAGGAGAGGAGGGAGGAGAGGGAGGTGAGAGCCTTCTTGGAGGGAGAGGGAGGTGGGAGAGGAGAGGAGAGGGGAGAGGAGAGGTGGAGAGGGGAGAGGAGAGGTGGAGAGAGAGAGAGAGAGGAGAGGGGAGAGGTGGAGAGAGGATAGAGAGAGGGAGAGGAGAGGGAGAGGAGAGGTGGAGAGAGGAGAGGTGGAGAGAGGAGAGGAGGGAGAGAGAGGTGGAGAGAGGAGAGGTGGAGAGAGGAGAGGAGGGAGAAAAGAGAGGAGAGGTGGAGAGAGGAGAGGTGGAGAGAAGAGAGGAGAGAGGAGAGAGGAGAGAGGAGAGGTGGGAGATGAGGGGAGAGAGAGAGGAGAGGGGGAGAGGAGAGGGAGATGAGGGGGGAGAGAGAGGAGAGGTGGAGAGAGGAGAGGAGATGAGGGGAGAGGGGGAGGGGAGAGGGAGATGAGGGGGAGAGGAGAGGGAGATGAGAGGGAGCGATGAGAGGAGGGGAGATGAGAGGTGGAGAGAGGATTGGAGAGGGGAGAGAAGAAGAGCTCTAATCTAAGTCTTTGAAGGTATCACAGCTCAACAACGCTTTGATGTCTGCCCCATTTCTGCCTGCTTCTCTCTCTATTTACCCAGAACGCACCTGTGACAGGAGACTTATCGCTAAAGAGCTGTGTACAAAAGCCTTTTGCTTCTCCTTTTGTCTTCAAAATGAAGACATGAATATATTTATAGACACATGATGCAAGCCGGCGTGGAGAAGGTACAGAACTAGATCTGATCTGGGATCAGTGTCTGACGTGACTGATCTGGGAACAGCGTCTGATGTTACTGATCTGGGAACAGCGTCTGACGTTACTGATCTGGGAACAGCGTCTGACGTGACTGATCTGGGAACAGCGTCTGATGTTACTGATCTGGGAGCAGTGTCTGACGTGACTGATCTGGGATCAGTGTCTGACGTGACTGATCTGGGAACAGTGTCTGACGTTACTGATCTGGGAACAGCGTCTGACGTTACTGATCTGGGAACAGCGTCTGACGTGACTGATCTGGGAACAGCGTCTGACGTGACTGATCTGGGAACAGTGTCTGACGTGACTGATCTGGGAACAGTGTCTGACGTGACTGATCTGGGAACAGTGTCTGACGTGACTGATCTGGGAGCAGCGTCTGACGTGACTGATCTGGGAGCAGCGTCTGGCGTGACTGATCTGGGAGCAGCGTCTGCGTGACTGATCTGGGAACAGCGTCTGACGTGACTGATCTGGGAAGCAGTGTCTGACGTGACTGATCTGGGAGCAGCGTCTGATGTTACTGATCTGGGGCAGTGTCTGACGTGACTGATCTGGGAGCAGTGTCTGGCTCCTGTTACTGATCTGGGAACAGGGCGTCTGGCTCCCTCTCTCCTGATCTGGGAACAGCCTGGTCTGACGTGACTGATCTGGGAACAGCGCCTGGCTCCTCGTGACTGATCTGGGTGCAGGGTCTGGCTCCTCTCTCTCTGATCTGGGAGCAGTGTCTGCGTGACTGATCTGGGAACAGTGTCTGCAGGGCGCCTGGACTGATCTGGGAACAGCTGGCTCTGACGTGACTGATCTGGGAACAGCGTCTGACGTGACTGATCTGGGAACAGCGTCAGGGCGTGACTGATCTGGGAACAGCGTCTCTCTCTGATCTGGGAACAGCGTCTGGCTCCTCGTGACTGATCTGGGGTGCAGCGTCTGGACGTGCTGATCTGGGAACAGCGTCTGGCGTCCTCTCTGATCTGGGAACAGCGTCTGGACGTGACTGTGTCTGGGTGCAGGGCGCCTGGCTCCGTCTCTCTGATCTGGGAACAGCGTCTGGCTCGTCTACTGTGTCTGGGTGCAGCGTCTGGCTCTCTCTGATCTGGGAACAGCGTCTCTCTGTGTGGTGCAGGGCGCCTGGCTCCTCTCTCTCTCTGTGTCTGTGAGGTGCAGGGCGCCTGGCTCTCTCTCTCTCTGTGTCTGTGAGGTGCAGGGCGCCTGGCTCCTCTCTCTCTGTGTCTGTGAGGTGCAGGGCGCCTGGCTCCTCTCTCTCTGTGTCTGTGAGGTGCAGGGCGCCTGGCTCTCTGTGTCTCTCTCTGTGTCTGTGAGGTGCAGGGCGCCTGGCTCCTCTCTCTCTGTGTCTGTGAGGTGCAGGGCGCCTGGCTCCCTCTCTCTGTGTCTGTGAGGTGCAGGGCGCCTGGCGCCTGGCTCCTCTCTCTCTGTGTCTGTGAGGTGCAGGGCGCCTGGCTCCTCTCTCTCTGTGTCTGTGAGGTGCAGGGCGCCTGGCTCCTCTCTCTCTGTGTCTGTGAGGTGCAGGGCGCCTGGCTCCTCTCTCTCTGTGTCTGTGAGGCGCAGGGCGCCTGGCTCCTCTCTCTCTGTGTCTGTGAGGTGCAGGGCGCCTGGCTGGCTCTCTCCTCTCTCTCTGTGTCTGTGAGGTGCAGGGCGCCTGGCTCCTCTCTCTCTGTGTCTGTGAGGTGCAGGGCGCCTGGGCTCTCCTGCAGGGCGCCTGGCTCCTCTCTCTGTGTCTGTGAGGTGCAGGGCGCCTGGCTCCTCTCTCTCTGTGTCTGTGAGGTGCAGGGCGCCTGGCTCCTCTCTCTCTGTGTCTGTGAGGTGCAGGGCGCCTGGCGCCTCTCTCTCTGTGCTGCAGGGCGCCTGGCTCCTCTCTCTCTGTGTCTGTGAGGTGCAGGGCGCCTGGCTCCTCTCTCTCTGTGTCTGTGAGGTGCAGGGCGCCTGGCTCCTCTCTCTCTGTGTCTGTGAGGTGCAGGGGCGCCTGGCTGAGGTGCAGGGCCCTCTCTCTGTGTCTGTGAGGTGCAGGGCGCCTGGCTCCTCTCTCTCTGTGTCTGTGAGGTGCAGGGCGCCTGGCTCCTCTCTCTCTGTGTCTGTGAGGTGCAGGGCGCCTGGCTCCTCTCTCTCTGTGTCTGTGAGGTGCAGGGCGCCTGGCTCCTCTCTCTCTGTGTCTGTGAGGTGCAGGGCGCCTGGCTCCTCTCTCTCTGTGTCTGTGAGGTGCAGGGCGCCTGGCTCCTCTCTCTCTGTGTCTGTGAGGTGCAGGGCGCCTGGCTCCTCTCTCTCTGTGTCTGTGAGGGCGCCTGGCAGGGCGCCTGGCTCCTCTCTCTCTGTGTCTGTGAGGTGCAGGGCGCCTGGCTCCATCTCTCTCTGTGTCTGTGAGGTGCAGGGCGCCTGGCTCCTCTCTCTGTGTCTGCAGGGCGCCTGTCTGTGTCTGTGAGGTGCAGGGCGCCTGGCTCCTCTCTCTCTGTGTCTGTGAGGTGCAGGGCGCCTGGCTCCTCTCTCTCTGTGTCTGTGAGGTGCAGGGCGCCTGGCTCCTCTCTCTCTGTGTCTGTGAGGTGCAGGGCGCCTGGCTCCTCTCTCTCTGTGTCTGTGAGGTGCAGGGCGCCTGGCTCCTCTCTCTCTGTGTCTGTGAGGCGCAGGGCGCCTGGCTCCTCTCTCTCTGTGTCTGTGAGGTGCAGGGCGCCTGGCTCCTCTCTCTCTGTGTCTGTGAGGTGCAGGGCGCCTGGCTCCTCTCTCTCTGTGTCTGTGAGGTGCAGGGCGCCTGGCTCCTCTCTCTCTGTGTCTGTGAGGTGCAGGGCGCCTGGCTCCTCTCTCTCTGTGTCTGTGAGGCGCAGGGCGCCTGGCTGAGTCCTCTATTTGACATCTTAATAGTTCATCCTTTGTAGCCGTGTAGGAAATGTTAAATAAAGCTGTGATGTTTAATTTGTCGCTCCACAAACATGTCCCCTCCCCGCTCCTACCCTGGGAGTTAACGCAACAGATCTGTCATACAGCCGCTACAATGGCCCAGCATGCAGCAGCAGCCGGGAGACAGAAGGAAAAACCACGACCTCTTCAATGTGAATGTACATCTCCATAGGACAGGGCTGGGCTCTCATCTCCATGCTGGTCGTCTCTCATCTCCATAGGACAGGGCTGGTCGTCTCTCATCTCCATAGGACAGGGCTGGTCGTCTCTCATCTCCATAGGACAGGGCTGGTCGTCTCTCATCTCCATAGGACAGGGCTGGTCGTCTCTCATCTCCATAGGACAGGGCTGGTCGTCTCTCATCTCCATAGGACAGGGCTGGTCTCTCTCATCTCCATAGGACAGGGCTGGGCGTCTCTCATCTCCATAGGACAGGGCTGGTCGTCTCTCATCTCCATAGGACAGGGCTGGTCGTCTCTCATCTCCATAGGACAGGGCTGGTCGTCTCTCATCTCCATGGGACAGGGCTGGTCGTCTCTCATCTCCATGGGACAGGGCTGGTCGTCTCTCATCTCCATAGGACAGGGCTGGGTCTCTCATCTCCATAGGACAGGGCTGGTCTCTCTCTCATCTCCATAGGACAGGGCTGGGCTCTATGTTAATGCTGGTCGTCTCTCATCTCCATAGGACAGGGCTGGTCGTCTCTCATCTCCATAGGACAGGGCTGGCTCTCATCTCCATAGGACAGGGCTGGTCGTCTCTCATCTCCATAGGACAGGGCTGGTCGTCTCTCATCTCCATAGGACAGGGCTGGGGGCTGGTCGTCTCTCATCTCCATAGGACAGGGCTGGTCGTCTCTCATCTCCATAGGACAGGGCTGGTCGTCTCTCATCTCCATAGGACAGGGCTGGGCTCTCATGGCTGGTCGTCTCTCATCTCCATAGGACAGGGCTGGTCGTCTCTCATCTCCATAGGACAGGGCTGGTCGTCTCTCATCTCCATAGGACAGGGCTGGTCGTCTCTCATCTCCATGGGACAGGGCTGGTCGTCTCTCATCTCCATAGGACAGGGCTGGGCTCTCATCTTAGGACAGGGCTGGTCGTCTCTCATCTCCATAGGACAGGGCTGGTCGTCTCTCATCTCCATAGGACAGGGCTGGGGTTAATGCTGGTCGTCTCTCATCTCCATAGGACAGGGCTGGTCGTCTCTCATCTCCATAGGACAGGGCTGGGCTCTATGTTAGGACAGGGCTGGTCGTCTCTCATCTCCATAGGACAGGGCTGGTCGTCTCTCATCTCCATAGGACAGGGCTGGGCTCTATGTTAATGCTGGTCGTCTCTCATCTCCATAGGACAGGGCTGGTCGTCTCTCATCTCCATAGGACAGGGCTGGGCTCTCATCTCCATAGGACAGGGCTGGTCGTCTCTCATCTCCATAGGACAGGGCTGGTCGTCTCTCATCTCCATAGGACAGGGCTGGCTCTCTCTCATCTTAGGACAGGGCTGGTCGTCTCTCATCTCCATAGGACAGGGCTGGTCGTCTCTCATCTCCATAGGACAGGGCTGGTCGTCTCTCATCTCCATAGGACAGGGCTGGTCGTCTCTCATCTCCATAGGACAGGGCTGGTCGTCTCTCATCTCCATAGGACAGGGCTGGGTCTCTCATCTCCATAGGACAGGGCTGGTCGTCTCTCATCTCCATAGGACAGGGCTGGTCGTCTCTCATCTCCATAGGACAGGGCTGGGTCTCTCATCTCCATGGGACAGGGCTGGTCGTCTCTCATCTCCATAGGACAGGGCTGGTCGTCTCTCATCTCCATAGGACAGGGCTGGGCTCTATGTTAATGCTGGTCGTCTCTCATCTCCATAGGACAGGGCTGGTCGTCTCTCATCTCCATAGGACAGGGCTGGTCGTCTCATCTCCATAGGACAGGGCTGGTCGTCTCTCATCTCCATAGGACAGGGCTGGTCGTCTCTCATCTCCATAGGACAGGGCTGGTCGTCTCTCATCTCCATAGGACAGGGCTGGTCGTCTCTCATCTCCATAGGACAGGGCTGGTCGTCTCTCATCTCCATGGGACAGGGCTGGTCGTCTCTCATCTCCATGGGACAGGGCTGGTCGTCTCTCATCTCCATGGGACAGGGCTGGTCGTCTCTCATCTCCATAGGACAGGGCTGGTCGTCTCTCATCTCCATAGGACAGGGCTGGGTCTCTCATCTCCATAGGACAGGGCTGGTCGTCTCTCATCTCCATAGGACAGGGCTGGTCGTCTCTCATCTCCATAGGACAGGGCTGGTCGTCTCTCATCTCCATGGGACAGGGCTGGTCGTCTCTCATCTCCATAGGACAGGGCTGGTCGTCTCTCATCTCCATGGGACAGGGCTGGGTCTCTCATCTCCATGGGACAGGGCTGGTCGTCTCTCATCTCCATGGGACAGGGCTGGTCGTCTCTCATCTCCATGGGACAGGGCTGGTCGTCTCTCATCTCCATAGGACAGGGCTGGTCGTCTCTCATCTCCATAGGACAGGGCTGGTCGTCTCTCATCTCCATAGGACAGGGCTGGTCGTCTCTCATCTCCATAGGACAGGGCTGGTCGTCTCTCATCTCCATAGGACAGGGCTGGTCGTCTCTCATCTCCATAGGACAGGGCTGGTCGTCTCTCATCTCCATGGGACAGGGCTGGTCGTCTCTCATCTCCATGGGACAGGGCTGGTCGTCTCTCATCTCCATGGGACAGGGCTGGTCTCATCTCCTCTCTCATCTCCATGGGACAGGGCTGGTCGTCTCTCATCTCCATGGGACAGGGCTGGTCGTCTCTCATCTCCATAGGACAGGGCTGGTCGTCTCTCATCTCCATAGGACAGGGCTGGTCGTCTCTCATCTCCATAGGACAGGGCTGGTCGTCTCTCATCTCCATAGGACAGGGCTGGTCGTCTCTCATCTCCATGGGACAGGGCTGGTCGTCTCTCATCTCCATGGGACAGGGCTGGTCGTCTCTCATCTCCATGGGACAGGGCTGGTCGTCTCTCATCTCCATGGGACAGGGCTGGTCGTCTCTCATCTCCATGGGACAGGGCTGGTCGTCTCTCATCTCCATGGGACAGGGCTGGTCGTCTCTCATCTCCATGGGACAGGGCTGGTCGTCTCTCATCTCCATGGGACAGGGCTGGTCGTCTCTCATCTCCATAGGACAGGGCTGGTCGTCTCTCATCTCCATAGGACAGGGCTGGGTCTCATCTCTCTCATCTCCATAGGACAGGGCTGGTCGTCTCTCATCTCCATAGGACAGGGCTGGGCTCTCATCTCCATAGGACAGGGCTGGTCGTCTCTCATCTCCTCGTGTTTCAGAGCGAGAGCCAAGCCCACGGAAGCCCTCTCATCATTACTCATACATGCAGGGCTGGTGTGTGTGTGTGTGTGAGGAGGGCTGGTGAGTGTGTGTGTGGTGAGTGAGAGAGAGAGAGTGAGAGTGTGAGAGAGTGAGAGTGGAGTGAGAGCTGAGAGATCTCCAGAGAGACAGGGAGAGAGAGAGAGAGAGAGAGAGAGAGAGAGAGAGAGTGTGAGACAGGGAGTGAGTGAGTGTGTGTGTGTGTGTGTGGTGAGAGAGTGGAGGGAGAGAGAGAGAGAGGAGTGTGTGTGTGTGTGTGAGAGAGTGTGTGGCTGGGTGGTGGAGGGAGAGAGGGAAGAGCGACCCAGAAA